>NC_056732.1:189624328-189914328 GCF_019279795.1 Protopterus annectens
AGTTTTTCTCCAAGAGACACACTTTAAAATAAATGACACATTTATGTGGGACCCTAAGGAATACACAATACTTGCTCAATCTTCTTATAAAAATAAGACCAGAGGAGTAACAATTCTATGGAAAAAGACTTTCTTAAATCCCAAATCATTTACATACATGTAGATAATGATGGACTCATGGCCTTAGTTATACTTAAGTTTAATAATAGAATTTCGACCCTAGTTAACTTATACTGGTTCCTGGGTATGGGGGTTGGACTAGCTAAGAAACACTTAGACTTTATAACAACTACTTCTAAAAGTAATATTATACTAGGAGGTGATTTCAGTTGTATCACAGATATTATAGAAACTACCAATAGGAAATCTCCTAGACTATTGTCCTCAGCCAAACAGTTAAAAAAATGGACAGAAATGTTTAAATTAAAAGATACATTTAATGTTTTGGGACCAAATTCTTTACTATTCTCATGCCAGGACTATAGACATGGTACCCAACCTAGAATAGATCAAATTTATATCTCACAAGATCTTTATTCTAAAATTTTGAATTTTTCAATACAATCTTGGAATTCAATCAATTAGTTATTACATCAAGGATTCCTTCATCTATCACAAAAATTAAAGACTTTAAATCTTGGATAATTTCTGAACTTCAACTTTTCTTAGAGATTAGTTATAAACCTGAAGCAAACACAAGTATGGTTTGGGATTCTCTTAAGGCCTCTCTATATGGTAAAACCATTAGCTGGTACAAAAATAAAATTAAAGAATGGGACTCAAAGTTACAGTAACTCCAAAATCAAATATTATCTCTTAAATCTAATAAAAACTTAATTGCTACAGATAATAAGAGGAAAATGGAAGAAGCAAATAAGAAATACAATGAAATATTATCCCATAAAACTAATTTAGCTATGGAAAAACTGAAATTAAATTCTTATGCTACCTCTCCCAAGCATCTTCATAAGCTATCTATGAAAGTTAAGATACAATCAAAAATTAATAACATTGATAGTATCTTTCATAAAGGAAAAAGGAAAAAAGTCTCAGACATAGGGGACATTCTGGAGGCTTTTGATTATCATTATGCAGAGCATCATAAAGATAAAATAAGTACAAATGAATGTGAGAAGTTAGAAAATATAGTTCCCAACATAATAAGAATTCCTGAGGAACTTAAGTTAGATTTACAAAAAAAATATTATTCAAAAGGAAATTATAGGTGGGATTAAAGATTAAAGAAAGTAAGTCTAATAAAGCACCTGGAATTGATGGCTTAATTATCGAAATGTATAGATTGTTCCCTTCTTCTATAATCTCTCTCATACATAACACCTTTCTTGAAGTTCAAACATTAGCAAATATTCCTCCTTCTTGGAGATATTCTCTAATTTCCCCTATATTAAAATAGAATAAGGACCCTAATTATTGCAACTCATATAGACCATTTTCTTTGTTGAATAATGATTATAAACTATTTATGACAATTATGGTCAATAGATTGAAAATAGCCATAACTAAAATAATTAATGAAGACCAAATTGGTTTCATACCTAACAGGCATACACAGGATAATATTAAAAGAGTATTAACTCTGATAGATTACCTCAATAAAGGAAACCATGAAGCACTGATAATAGGTCTAGATATTCAAAGGGCCTTTGACTCCTTAAATTGGGTTATTTAATTAAAGTCTTACAGTTATTTTATTTCCCCCTTTTTTATAACAATGATAACGAAAATCTATGAAAGTAATCTAGCATATGTCAAGTTAGGTCCCTTTACTTCCAAAGCAATCCAAATCACTAGAGGTACTAGACAAGGATGTCCCATGTCCCCTATCCTATTTGTTCTGGCCATAGAAATACTTGCCATTTTAATACATAATAACCCAAAGATAAGCGGTATAAATATAATGACCAATGTATTTCTAAAATAATGATGTTTGCTGATGATGTCTTACTTACCTTACCCAACTCTAAGGAAGTGTTAGGTGAAGTGGATATAGTAACAACAAATTTCCAAAAAATCTCAGGACTCTCCTTCAACAAATCTTAATCAAAATATTTATTATTAAATAAAAAAGGACATACAGGTTCCATTTAATCATATTATTGGAAACCAAGTTTCAACTCTAGACTATTTAGGAATAGTCCTAGGTAAGAATATAGAGGAAACCTTACAGCTTAACTATGCTAAAGCCATAGACTTAAGATATTAATAAGCAAATGGAATAATTTGTTTATAACGTTTGATGATAGGTTACAACTGATAAAAATGGTTTTGTTACCTAAAACATTATATAGAGCACAAGCCCTTATACTTCTACTAGGAAAGAAAATCCTTAAAGAAATCACTTCAACTCTGATGAAATTCCTATGGTACCCTAAAAGAAATAGAGTGGCATATTCTCATCATATCAAAAAAGGTGGGAACAAGAGGGTTAAAATTCCCAGAGATTGAAACTTATATAAAGCATCTATAATTAAAATACTGATGAATTGGATAAATCCTAGATACTCTTCTAGTTGGAAACAGTTATACTCCATTATGCTAATAAATGAAAATTATTTATCAAAAAATGCTTTGGTAACTGACAAAGATAAGATACGGCAGTATTTAAGTTTAAATTTACAGTATAGTACAACAAAATGAACTAAACTAACACTAAGAAACAATATTTTTGATGTGTTTAGAAAATTCATTAACACAAATTTAGATATAAAACTGTGGCATAGATTTTAATACCATTTACTCTTACAAGGGATTTCCCTGATAAAACACATAGAGAGATTTTTGGTTTATGGGAAAATAATAACCTATTTTATTGGTTGCAATGTACTGAAAACCAACAAGCTTTGAACACGCAAAGTATATTGTCAACCTATGGCCTATCCCCTAATGACTGGTTGGTTCTTCAGAGTGTCACAGCATACATTAAGGATCTGTGTAGAATAATACATAACTCATCCTTCAAAACCATACCAATAATTAAAAACTGGATTTTTGGAATTCTATATAATAATATCAATGTTAAAAATGAATTATCATATTGATATAACACTGTGTCTATAAAACAGCTCCTAAAGATTCTTACTGGCAATACCTAACTAAAGGGTTTCAAGTATCATTATCAATGGAAGATAAAACAAACATTTTATTTTCAGTTAAACTAACTTCTAACTCACAATTCTGGAGGATTTTTATGGGAAATTTCTACACAGATCCTTTTTGACACCTGAGAAACTCTCAGAAATGAACCCTTCAAACAGCAAATTATGTTGGAGATGTCATCTGTCCACTAATGCTGACTGGTCTCATATTTTTTATGACTGTACTAATATTAAACCATATTGGAATGAGATTAAAACATTTCTTCATGCTATCTATACTGATATATTTGTTTTGACAAAGTTTTTAATTTTATTGAATGTTGTTAATAGTAATAATATGAAGAAAGATGACCTGTATTTGTTGTGGACAATGTTAGCAATAACCAGAAAATGTATAAGTAGAAGATGGAAATCTAATGTAGCACCTACAGTGGAGGAATTTCTATCATCACTGAAGAAATGCACATTAATGGAGAAAAGAACTAAAGAGTTAAGAACTTTTCTTAAGCCATTGGTTAATAGTCCGTGGAGGAAAGTTTTGAATTTGATCGATACCCTACAGATGGTACCAAACTCTTCCTAACTATCATAGTTTATATATTAACTTATTATTTAACTACAAATGTTTTTATCTGAATAGCTTTTTATTAGGCTGAATGTAAATACTGTAAATAGTTATTGAATGTTATGAATGTATTAAATCATTGTGTTATTTCATCAAAATAAAAATCATTTGAGTAAAACAAAAGAAAGAAAGACATTCATTTAATGGCTTGCTTGTTGGTTCATTTTCCCACAACCTAAATTATTTGTTGGTACATAACTCAGTTAGAATGCAAGCATTAATAAGACCAAGCATATACAATGCAAATAGTTTAAGTTGTTCAGAAGTAAATTATTTACATCACTTTAAGGTTAGAGCATTTTTAAGTTACAACAGTTTTCACTACTTACATTTTTACAGGAATATTACAGTAATGTATAAAAACATGATATTTACAATATTTACTATTACTTTTTTTGCACAGTTGAATGTTTTTTAATAAGATTAAAATGGTAATGATGTTTATAATAACTATAATAATTAAGTAAAAGAAAAACATATTATTCTGAAATAGAAGGAGATTTTTGATAACTGATTAGCTTTCCACAATTGTCTAAAATCTCACTTTAACAACTAACTGACTAAGTAGATGAAAATAGCTTATTCTGAAATGAAGTACAAAGATTGATAACTTGGTGATTAGTCTCCTACTACGCTCTAAAAAATCATGACATTAGCAACTTTGCCATACTTTTATAATGACTAGATGAAATAAAATAACTTGTTAGTGCCCCCCCACTACCCTGTAAAATTTCACAACATTAACAACTGTACCATACTTTATAATGACTAGATGATAAGCTAGCTTGTTCTAAAAGAGTAAGATCATTAACATACTGATCTGCCTCCCACTATCCTGTAAAATCTTACATTAGTAAATCTGGAAATAATGAAAGTCCATTCAGACTGTGCTAGTACATAAAGCTTTCCACAAGCTATAAAAGATTCTCAGCTCCTAGTGAACAAAAAAAAATGACTTAACTCATTACAGCTGAGTGTTCCTCCAGACATTTCTGCAGTTAGTGCCTACTGCAACTCTAGGCATCAAATATTGCTTGTTCATATTTGCATTGATAATTCCAAAACCATGCTACATACAAGGTATCAGAATATTTTATCTTAAGGCATACATGATGGTAAACACAATTGTATCGATAGTTGACCTCTGTCAATGAGTATTTATTAGAAATGTAAGATAACTTTATTTTTAAAGACTGAAGCCACAACCACTGGAAGTTAAAGATCCACCCTCAAAAGAGCTGTGCTGGAGAGAATTATTTCATCCTATTAGGATAATATAGACATTTAAGCTAAGGCATACTATATTCAAAAATATCTTGATTCATGCTTTAAGGATTTTCTGTGGTGCTTACGGTCAGTTTCCTAATAACAGATTTGCTAATATCATACTCGTCATTGTTTTTGTCGAGTCATTTAGTCAAGTATGAATCTTTGTAAACTCAGACTTCACCATACCAGACTTATCCATCAGCAGCTGCTTTGTCATGTTCTTGCAAATTCATATTCATTAATTTTGTAGTGCTATGTATTCATCTTAATCTCTTCAGACCTCTTCTAGTTTTGGCTTCAGTCTTTTGGAACAATGGTGATTGTTGTCAGAAAATTCTGTCGTCACATCATATGGTCAGTATATATATATATATATATATATATATATATATATATATATATATATATATATATATATATATATATACGTGTGTTTGTTTTACCACTATACCTGCCAATGAGCACTCCAGATTTATTTTTTTAAGTATTTACTGATTTGATCTTCATTACTGTCTGTGTTCGGGTCGTGCTTTGGCTGGTTCATTTTTCAGTGTTGTTTTTTCTTTCCACTTTTTTCAAGTTCATGTGTTGAAGGAACATGTTTGCATTCTGTACTATCCAGCAGATGTTAAGAGTTTGATCTTTAGTTCCTCTGCTCTTTCTAAAACTAACTATCTTTTGCATCTGCGAGTGTAGGCTCCATATAATAATGGAGTCTAGCTTATAGGATCTTTAGCTTTACATTGTTAGCATGTAAAATTAGTTGAATTATTCTAAATCTGAGCACTCTTTAACATTGCCATTTTTTCATCCATGATAGCAGGCTCTTACTGTATGTTTTATTAAGGAAGGGAATTGGTTAATTTGACAGGACTGTGCTGGTATCACTGAGATTACAAGATTGACCTATACTTTGTGTAGGCTAAGGTTGACCAATAAAAAAATGTTGCTCAATACAGGGCACTGCTAACTGCCGCTGAGTGAAGAGCAGCGCTGCATAAATGTGAGGCTTAAATATGAGTAAAAAGAAACAAGTTTTAAGCTAACTACTAATCAAAAAGCAAATAATTAGCCTTTTACCAGCAATCCCCATCTGATGCAGATAAGATCAGCATACCTCTGTACAATGGTGCAGAAAAACACCTTCTAAATATAGACTAGCTGGCTTGGAACCCAAGTCCAACAAGACTACAAACAACTACCTGCAACATCCCTGCAACTAACAGATACAATGTAATACATTGACTTTAACTACTTAAAGGAACAGCAGACAATACAGTTTTTTTTTAAAACAGCTGATGTACAGTCACAGTATATAGAGAAATGCAAAAAATACTTAGAGCCCTTTTGCGTGTTTACCCAGCTCAGACAGACCAGGTAAACACCTACTGTCACTAGAAGAATAATCACAATCTTCCTAATGTAAAAGCACAGTAAAAGAGTGTCCAGAGTGAAATGCTACCACAAACCTAAAATATGTGAAATGCTACCACAAACAAATTAAAGATACAGATATGGCAGAGTACTTTAAACAGCTTGTAAAAGTGTTATTATTCAATTAAGGTACTTTGCTTTATATAAATGAGCCAAAAGCTACTCAATTATACAGAATTTATAAATGCACTGAAAACAAGATAAGCCAGTTAATAAGCCCTCCAACCAATACAACTACATGTAAAAATCTCAAGTGTTTCCTGAACCTAGACAGAATAGGCTACCTCCCAATGCACTAGATGGAAAATCCTCTGACCTCTTGATGTAAAAACAAGTGCTTGCTAGAGTGTAAAAATACACTACTTTGTCCAACAGCTAGCTAGACAATGAATTCAGATCAAGTAAATCAGCAGAACAGACAATGAGAGGCAAAATGCACTTTTTCAATATAACCACAAGGAAAGGCAAATACATAATTCAGTATATCAACAGCAGTATAGAAAGGGAGGAGCTTATTAAGCTTAATTCACAGTAGGGCTGGGCAGCTTAAAATCACCAGCTTTAAAAAGCAGATCAACAAAGGGGAGGGTGCGTAGGAAAAAGCTAGCAGGGAATCACATTTAGTGCTTTGGTTTATGCGGGCTTGAAATCTTTTCAGCAAAAGACAAAATCCCAGAAATACACTATGTATTTAATGATCACTCAAGAGAGAATAAACCAATGCAAACACATGTGAAATGTGCAGCCTAGATAATTCATGTGTCTATTTCTCAGATAGAACAAAGATACCATGCCAAGCAGATTTCATAAAACAAAAAAAATGGAATATGAAAAACAGAAAGCAGCTCATATCACTCAAAGACAAAACATACAGATTTACTTTCCTCAATCAGCAGGGAATCACCTGCAGTGCTTTAGTTTATGCAAGCTTGAAATCTTTTCAGCAAAAGACAAAGGCTCAAAATTTCATTTTGTATTTAAATATAACTCAAGAGACAATTAACCAATGGAAAAAAACATGAAATGTGCAGTCTACATAATTTAAATGTATATCTCAAACATACAACAAAACATCAAGCCAAGCAGATTTCTTAAAACAGAAAACAAAATGGAGCAGGTAAAACAGAAAACAGCTTTATCAGCCACAGACAAAGCATATAGGTTTACTTTCTTCACCCAGCAAGGATTCACCAGCAATGCTATAGTTTATGCAGGCATGAAATCTTTTCAGCAAAAGTCAAAGGCCGAGAAAATCACTGTGTACTTACAGTAAGTATTACTCAAGAGGCAATTAACCAATGAAAAAAAAATGTGAAATCTGCAGCTTAGATAATTTAAGTGCATATCTCAAACACAGAACAAAAACACCAGGCCAAGCAGATTTCTTAAAACAGAAAACAAAATGGAGCAGGTAAAACAGAAAGTAGCTGTATCAGTCACAGAAAAAAGACCAGGTTTACTTTCCTAACCCAGCAGGAAATCAACAGCAGTGCTTTAGTTTATGAAATATTTTCAGCAAATGTGATAATACATATCTTGTTTTTTGCTAAAGATTTATGAATGAGAGATAATACATGGACATGCATACATACACACATACATACTTCATAAAAATATAGAAATATTTCAGGAATGGACAATAATGCCCTTCTTGCCCAACAATATACCAATACAATTATTCCTATAATAAGAGTCCAGGTTGTTGTTAAAATATCTAAACTAGTAATTGCTTTAATGTAATTTGGTAGTGTACTCCATGCATCAGACACTCTCTTAGTGAACCAATGGATACACCTTTCACTCATATATAATCTTCTTTATATGTTGGCTGCTAATTCTCTACTACATTTTGATAACCCCAGACATTCCCAGGGGTAGTTGTCTCTAAATGCCCTATATAACTGAATAATGCTTTCTCTTAAATGTCTGTATGAGGCACTGTACAAACTCAGATAATTTAATCTTTTATAATAACTTAAACTTTCATATCCACAGATGTCTTTGGTATATTTCCACTGAACTCTTTCCATTACACTCATGCTTTTCTTTTCTTATATGGTTTCCATATTTTTATTTCACACTCAAATGTGGGTGTAATGTAACTAACATAATTATCTCATTTCTGATTTCCTAGATTATATACATCTTTTATACAACCTATAGCTCTATAACAATCATTAACCAATTGGTTAATGCTTTTAGAAAAACCCAAAGCTTGCTCTGCTCATATGCCCTGGTTCTTAAATAAATCTAAAGTTTCAATCACTGCCTGTTGTATTAAGTATTCACCTTTTAGGCGGTGCCTCCTAAATCACATATGCATAGTGTTTAATTTACACATGAGCAAATTATTCTCCTGTGTCCAAATGGCTAATTTAGTCGTGTTATTTTGCAAACATGCCCTATTTGCAATGCATGTAATCAGTTTACCCATTTTCAAGTCATCTGCATATAGTCTGTGGAACACTTCAAATGAAAAAAAAAAATAGATCCAAAAGATAAAAACTAAACAAGTATGAGCCTAGGACAGAGCCCTGTAGGACACCTTGACTATAACATAGAATTTCACTTGTCCTTTTGCTGTGTTATACTAACTACATCCTATTTGTAAGCTATGCAGCTGTCCATCTTATTAAGATTATATCAATATGTAGTTGTTCTAATTTTTTTATCAGTATTATATGTATGACCTATCAAATGTTAAGGTTAAGGCTAGATAAATTATATCCTGGCACAATTTTTCATTTATAGCTGTTATTATATTGTTATAGAACATCACGTCACAGGTGTTTATTGATCTTTTTTTTAACATCTGCATGCTGATATATTGTTTCAAGTATCAACCTTACAATATTGGGGATAGTTATTTTATCTTGGATGACTTAACATTGGGCAATGGTCAAAAAAATGTTTAGATATTTATTGGTGGTGTTGAAGTGAGGTTGTATTATTGGGCAAGGAAGTGTAAGAGTAACATGAGTTACATGATATAAAGAGCAAGAGTCAGTTTGGGTGCTGTAAGCATTGTTTTTGTACTACTGGAAGGAATAGGGTAATACACCATGTTTCTTGGGGAAGAGTGAGTGCTGTGAGAGATAGTTGGAAAAATAATGAGAAAAGGCTTTAGTGGAAATGTATTCCTGCTTAGAACTGTAGTCCTCTGGTCTAATTGTTAGATGTATTCCTTCTTGTATTCTTGTTAGAAATAGAGTGCGAGTTAAAAAAAATGTAAATATAGTCACTGGAGGAAGAACTATTGTGTTCTAGAAAGGTAGATATGTCTGAAACAAGGTAGTTTACAACTGAGTGGGTGGTGGAACCAATTACTCTGTTTATGTGCACTATTGCTTGGACAAGTGCAGAAATCCAGTATGGATAAGAAAAGTGAAAAAAATTACATACATAAAGTTACTCTGACTTCAAAGATGAGTTGTGTTTTTGAAAATACTCAATCTGGGGTTACTCGACAAAATGAAAGACGCTACTCAATAGCTGTAAGGCACAGTGAATAAGAGCCTTAGTAGTCTACAGAGCTGTTGTCACTTATGCTAGATGGCAATTGTGAAGTGTGAAATGGCTATCATACTTTCCAACTGACCAGAATGTCTAGATTTTTGCTTCATATTTGTGGTCTGTTTCTCATAGGTTCATAGGTTGGTACTAGCCTATCAGCCCTAGGGCCTATACAAGCCTAGAAATAACAATTCCCTGGCTATTTCTTCCCAGAATATTTACTTCCCTAGTCCCCTGTCTAGCAGGGTGACTGACATGATCCCTGGGGTGAATTTCTTATCTCCCGTCCAATTATCAAAGTTCTTTTTGAAGAGGGCCAATGAGGCACTCAGCTTGACATGTATGGGCAGTCTATTCCAGAGTATCGGGAGTCTCTGGGTCTGGAACCTATGCCTCCAGCATATTTTGTTCATTGTGATAACCAGGTTTAGATCCCTGGAGCGTGTGGCTCTGAGGGGTTGGGATTTCTTTAAGTGTAGCGTCTCCAACAGCACTGTGCTTGACATGGCCTTGTATGTTAAGCAGAGATTGCCTCTGAGTAGGCGATATGCAACAGAGTATAGCTGGAGTTTTTTTAGACAGTCAGCATAGGGCATCTGCTTTAGGCATGTGATTCCTTTAGTGAGATATTTCTGTGTGCCACATAGAAGGATTTCCTAACTGTTGTAGCTATGTGGTTATCGAAGGTGAGACCACTGTCAACCTGTGTCCCTAAGTCCCTTATCACACTTTCAGTGTTTAGTGTACTGCCACTTATGTGGTAATTTTTGGGTACATGTTTTTTCCCAAAGGAGTTAACTATACATTTCTTTGCACTGAGCATGAGCCCATGGCTCTGGCACCAAACATCTGTTTCTGTAAGGCCCTTTTGTAGAATATCCACATCATTTGGGGATTCAATAATGGCTCCCATTTTGCAGTCATCTGTGAACTTTGTTAGCCAGAGTCCCTTAGTGCTGGCCTGTACTTCAGAGAAGTAGATGCCAAACAAGAGCAGTCCCAGGACTGAACCCTGAGGTACTCCACTTGTCATTTGTCTGGAGTTGGATTTTGAGTCGGCTACTTTTACAGTTTGGGATCTGTCAGTAAGCCAGTTGGCAACCCATCGAGTGATGTAGGGATTAATGCCCATCTTAGTAAGTTTATCTATGATTCCAGAGTGGGGAATGGTGTTAAAGGCCTTGGTGAGGTCCAGATGGGCTGTGTGGACCGCTTTACCCTCATCCACGGTTCTGGAGACTGATTCGAAGAAGTCAGTAAGATTGAGGAGACAAGATCGGCCCTTTACTAAACCAAACTGGGTGGGGTCCAATGTTTGAAGGTTGCCAATGTCTTTGTTTATAAGTTCCATGATAATGCGTTCCATGGCTTTGCAGATCAGGCTCTTCAGACTGATGGGACAACAGTTCCTGGGATCCAAAGTGGATCCCCCTTGTGGAGTGGGATAACTGTAGCTGTGCACCACTCACTGGGCATGAAGCCTGAGGTGAGGCTATGATTAAAAATGACACTTAGGTGAGGTGCCAGTTCATTTTGTACTTCATGTAGTACACAGCCCAGGATGTCGTCTGGTCCCATGGATGCTGTATTCTTAGCTTTGGAGAGTGCGTTTTTTACCTGTGTGGCCGTGTTTACCAGAATTTGGCAATCTTTTGGTATTGAGATGGGCCCTTTAGGGGGTGAGAGGGGGGTGAAGTCAGAATTGAATCGATCTGCCAGAATATTGGCAATATCCTTGGGATCAGTATATTTAATGCCATTCTGTTGTAGCTCAGAGCATATCTGAGCATTGCCATTTAAATTATTGACATAACTATAGAATGCCTTTTGGCTGTCTTTGGAATCTTTGGAAATTTTATTTTCGTAACTAGCTTTGGAGGATTTTATGAGGGATATTAACTTTTTACTGAGGCTGGTAAGGGAGTTTATTGCATTCTGGATTTTCTTCTTTTCTGCAGCAGTTTCTTCTCTCTGTTGTATAGTTTGTTTATGGCAGGGGACCACCAGATTGGGTTCCTTTTTTTTGGAGGAGACCATCTTGGTTCTATTTGGAATGGCATGATTCATGCGCAAGTGGATGTGCTCGTAGGGTGCCTTAGTGTAGGATTCAGCAGTCGAACTTTCAGTTCCCATCTGCATGGGTGTCATGAAGTTTGTCACTTCTGTCTTGAGTAGCATGAAGTTGGCTTTGGAGAAGTTTTTTATGGAGGTTTCCCTTCTGGGGCGTGGGATGTGGACATCAAGGGAGATTAGCATATGGTCAGACCTGACCAACGAGGGGGTGACCACTGGTGTGGAGTATCGATCTCCCATATTGGTAATGACCAGGCCTAGGATATTTGAGCCCCTGAAGGTACTATGGATTAGTTGATCCAGGGCTTTGGAATTCATGAATTCCAAGAACCGTTGGACAAAAGTGTTGGAACCCGAGTAGTTTTCCCAATTAATGGCAGGGTAGTTGAAATCACCCAGTATTAGGGTGTTTGGTTGTATCTTAATATTTTCCAGTATGTTTAGAAAGGTGTAGTGAGACTCTTGGGGCATGGTGGTTGATCTGTAGAAAGCTGCAATTTGGATTGCAGTCTTACCTAGTGTTAGTTTCACCTGTAGAATTTCAGATGCATTGTGTTGGGCAACTAGCCTGGAGGTGTGAATATCCTTGGTGAATATGGACACTCCTCCACCTTTAGTGCTTCGGTTCTGGTTTGGTGGCCGAAAAGTGTGGTAAGAGTTGTAGCCTGGTATTGCAGGGGTGCTCTCTGGAGCCTTGACCCAGGTCTCAGTTACTGCACAAATATCAATAATTTTTATTTTTATTTTTACATTAATAAATGTCACAAATAAAAACTATCTTACAACATGACCGTATATATATATATATATATATATATATATATATATATATATATATATATATATATATGTTATACATTGATGTCAAATACCACAGGACATAGGTCGTAAAACATATCTATTTACACTATGTACATAGATGCTTTCACTGCTAGTTCCACAGTTATATAGACAGTATATAGACAGTATATACATTCGTAATATCCAAGTTATTATTTAATATCTGAACTTGTATGTGTTCTTTGGTTCCATTATAGTGTATTTCTAAGTTGCTGTGTGATGATTTATGCTAATATGATATTAAAGGTTTGTTCCCAAATTTCTCTGGATTTCATGTTTTTGTTTCTTTTATCTATTACTATGTTATGAGCTAAAAGGTGTTGTATAGCTACTTGTTTAAAACCCTCCCAAGAGATATTTATCATATCTAGCCATTTAAAAGCTATATACAGTTTCATTAGTAGGAAAATTGTTAAAAGTGTATTTGCTTGTTTTCTTGGTATGTTGGGTGGGAGAATGTGTAATAGAGTGAATTCCTAAGTTAATGTTGATGTTTGATAACCCAATTTTTGCAATTGTACCTTGAGAAAGTTCCAGTTTATAGACACATTTACAGCTCCAAAATACATGGATTAAGTCAGCTATCTGGTCCTTACAGTGTGGGCAGAAAGGTGATTTTGATGTGTTAAATTTGTGTAGGATTGCAGGTGTAAAATAAGCATTATTACTGATCATGAGCTGAGTGTATGCTAACTTTTTGAGGGGTATAATCTTCAGTGTTAGATTGATTGCCTGGCTTATTTGCTGATCATCTATGGATGGTTTAATTTTTCTCCAGTAGTTAGAGAAGAGGAGGTCTTTCTGGTATTTGATTTCATTTATCATTTTATATGAATTAGTAATATTTTTCTTTGTTGTGATAATAGTTTTCCAAACCCTGCTACAAGTTTCTATGTCACTATTGGTCATAGTAACATTTTGGAGTAACTGGAACACAGTTCTTTGATTTGTCTTAGGATTATTATGTGTGATTTAGGGAGGTTTAAGTTGGTCCTCATTTCTTGTATTGAACAGTTAAGGTAGGGATAAATATCTTGGAATGTTTTATCTTTCAGTCTGGGAAAAGGGACCAAGTCCAACATATTATTGTTTATTTTTAAATTTGGGTTTTTATGAAGGGGTTGCAGTATTGTCATGGCTTGTCAAAGGTTCAAGAATTGAAAGAGTTTTTGCTCTAAGTTGATAGAATGTTTTAAGGGCTCTATAATGTTATAAGTTTGTATTTCTTTCTGCTTTAGGAATGGAAGTGCTTTGGGATTGAAACCTAGAGCTTTAATATATCTATAATAGATTGTCACCCAAAGAGGAGACCAATTTTCCATTGATGGGTTATGTTCAGCTATTCTTAATATTCTGTTAGTGTTAATGATCGAGTAGTACATTTTAAAATCTGGTAGATTTAGTCCTCCTTTGCTTTTGGGGAGTGTTAATTTTGGAATAGAGATTCTGGTTTTTTTTTGGGTTCCCATATAAATTTTGCTAGGAAGGTATGAATTTGTTTGAAGAATTTATTATGTGTTGTTGTCTGTGATGTCATGAATTTCTACATTAGTCTAGGTAAAATGTTCATTTTGATTATTGATACTTTGGCCAAGAATGGCAGTTTTAGGTTGTTCCATCTTTTACAGTCTTGCATTATATTTTACCATTTAAGGTTTACATTGTGTTAGTAGAAGACTTTGTTATTCTGGAAAAAGGTGATTCCCAGATATTTAGTTTCTTCTTTTATTTTTATTGTGTTTAACAATGGTATTAGTGAGATGAGTTTGGGTGTTTTTAGGGGGAAAATATTAGTTTTATTGAGGTTTAGTTTGTAGTTAGACATAGTTGAGAAATGCTCAATTACAGCTATTATTTTGTTTATATCTGAATTTGGTGTAGTGCAGTATATGTTCAGATCATCCGCAAATGCAGTGAGGTATATTTTGAAATTGTGTATTGATGGAGGATTGTGGTATGTATTTTGTTTAATGTATAGAAAGAGTGGTTCTAGGTATAGGTTAAACAGGAAGGGTGATAATGGGCATCCTTGTCTTGTTCCATTTTTTATTAGGATCCTACTTGACCAAGTTTTATTTATATATAGAGATGTGTATGGGTTGCTATAGAGAGTTTGGATGATCTGAATGAAGTTATTGGGTATATTAAAGGAGGGTAGTGTTTGGAGTAAGAATTCTAGATTAACCCTATCAAATGCCTTGTGGGCATCCACTACCATTGTGTAGATGTTGATATTGTATCGGTTAGCATAGGATATTAGTGCATCTAATGTTAATGTATTGTCACTAGTCTGTCTATGTGGTGTAAAACCGGATTGTTCTGGGGAGATGATTTTCTCTATCAGATTTTTCATTCTGTTTGCAAGTATAGAGGTAAATACTTTAGTATCAGGGAGATGGGTCTGTAGCTGTCGGGGTTTTGGGGGTCTGTGTGTTCTTTTAATATAAAGATGGTTTTAGAGGCATTAAAGTGGATATCATTTATTTTATAGTTTATTATGTAATTCAGTGTATAGTATAGTAGTTTGGCTATCAAGGAGGAAAATGCTTTGTAAAATTCTGATGTGAGTCCATCCGGACCCGGAGCCTTATGCGCTTTTAAGTGTTTGATTGTTGTAATAATTTCACTGATGGATATCGGTTCAGTTAGTTTTTTTTGTTGGTCTAAATTGAGTTTAGGGAATTTTAAGTTTTTGAAGGAAAAAAGTTCTATCTTCCTTTGAGGTTTGTAGTATTTGTGCTCCATATATTTGAGAGTATATTTGTTCAAATGTTTTAATAATGTCTTCATTTTTGTGTAGTTTTGTCTCTGTAGTTTATTTCTGATATACTGGAGGCATTTTTGTGTTGGGAGATAATTCTGGCCAGAGCTCTAGATGGTATTTGAGCTTCTTCTGTGTAAGTGGCTGACATTCTGGCTTCATAAAAAGATAGGTTCCTGGTTTCTAACATATATAGATCCCTTTGCAGTTTTAAAAGTTCTGCTTCTGTTTGGTTCTTAGGGTTATTTATTAGTTCTTTTTCAAGATGCTCTATTTTCCCTTTCAGTATATGCTCCTCTTTCAGTTGTATTTTTTTATAGTATGCTGCTTTTTTTGATAAACAATCCCCTAATTTGTGCTTTGGTTGCAGCCCATTCTATGTCAGTTGGTACTTGGGAGTTAGTGATATTTGTAAGAGCTATTTTTAGTATTGCTTCTGTTTCTTTTATTACATCCAATTTGGAAAGTAAATTTGGGTTTAATGACCAATTATGACCCCTATTCTCTAAATATATATTTTTGTCCCAGTTAATGTTCAGTGTGATTTTGGAGTGATCTGAAAAGAACCTGGTATGTATAGTTATTGTTGGGTCCATGTTAATGAATATGTCAGAGATTATGAAGAAGTCTATCCTTGACCACATTTTGTGGCATTGCGAATAGAATGTGAATTTCCCTGTTTTATCTGCACTGTTCCCATATTTAAAAGGGTCATATAGTTTGAAATCTTGTTTGAGTTCATTAAGGGCTAATGTGGCTTGTTTATTATGTGATTTGGTCAGATTAGATTTATCCTTTTCTGGGTTTTGATATGTGTTCCAGTCACCTCCAATCACTAGGTAGTGATCTTTAAATTGGTTTAAGGTTGGGTATAATGACATAAAAAAGTGTTGTTGGTTATTACAGGATGCGTAAACATTAAGTACCATTATAGGTTTTGGTATTGTAGGACTACTAAATGTTATGTAAAACCATCTTCCCTCCTTATCAGCTTTGGTTTTAAGTATTTTTACCTTAAATTGGTTTTTAATTATTATGGCAGCCCCAGCACTGTTTGTTTTCCCCTCTGAAGCTATGATTTGACTTATCCATTTCTTTCTGCTAATTTCTGCCCATTGCTCTGCAGTCAAGTGTGTTTCTTGTATTAGTATGAGGTTGGCTGTGGTTTTTAATGTAAGGTGTAAGAATAGTTTTCTTTTCTTCTTGTTTTGGAGCCCTTTAACATTCCATGATTCTTTTTCCCACATTTATTTATTAGGTGTATTCCTTAGATATGCCATGTATATTAGTTTTGTTTTGTTATTTTTTTATGTATTACGGTGTGATAGTTTAGGAAAGCATCTATTTATCCCCGTCCCTACTCTGTGCCTAACCACTATATCCCTAAACCAGGAATAATCAAGGGGAGAGGATGAAGGTTCGTTATATGGTTTACCTTTACGTCTAATCTTGGAATGTGTTTTCTTTTTAGATATAGATTTAACCTATAGTATCCCCCCTGTGTTACTATAAACAATGTGGACAAAGCTGAACAAACTAGTTCTCTCAACAAACACTGCTACTTAATATCCCTAGCCTCTTCCAACATATTGTTTATACAATTATGGTATTGCATTTAAGGTACAGCATGTATTGTTTTTGTCTTGTGACTAATTTTTTCTAATAGTATTTTTAAAACAGCATATTAATATACATTCCTCAGTAAATTATAGCAATATATGTACCATAGTAATATTGTTAAACAATCAATCTTGTCATTTTTACATTTTTCTTTCATTTGACTTCTTTTTCCTCCCCTTTATTTATTCAGATTTCGGCCTTCTTTGGTGCCTGTAATGTTTTTCCACATCAATCTGTGTTGGTTATAAAATATATACTTGGCACCTATTTATTAGAGGTAGGAAGTGTAGAGAGACAGAAAAAAAAAAAAACAGCTTTGCCAAACAGTCCTTCTGCTATAGTTAACATATTAAGGCTATATTTACATTACCCCAAGATTGTTATGTTATTTTACTATTTTCCTGAGATTACTTCTCTCCAGGATCTTTTAACACATTTCTAGTATTTACTGTTCTTAATGGAGCCCTCAAAATCATAGGGGGACTGAATTTGCAGACCAATATCACAGAAGGAGGCTCCTTCCTATATTCATGCATCGGAAACGGCAGTTGATTTTTGGTTCCTACCCAGGCTGTACTTCCTTTTCCTGTGTTCCTCATGGCTCACATCATGGATTTAAGGGCCTAGACAGCAAGGGGAAGCTTTCAGAGTTGGATTCCAGCTAGAGTGCTCGTGAATGGGGTCCTTTATCGTTTTTTGTGAATTTATTTCACTTCTGAAGGTGGAATTTTCTTGAAAACGGCCAGGAATGTCTCTTTTGCCTCTTTGGGGTTAGTGACCATGTATTTAACCTCTTTCATGTAGAAGATTAACTGATTTGGATATTTCATCTGCAATTTGATTCTTTTTTCTATTAGGAACCTACAGTATGGAGATATTATCTGTCTTGCTTGTCTTATTTGTATTGGTAGGTCTTGAGCAAAGGAGATTTTATTATTATTCCAGGTGAGTGTGCCTTTTTTCTTTGCTGCCAGTATGATTTTATTTACATCTTGGTATTTTAATATTTTAATATAGACAGGTCTTGGTTTCAGTGGTGTTTGCATTTCCCTCAGGGCTCTGTGGGCTCTCTCTATTGTTATTTGCTGCATTTCTTCAGGTTCCTCTAGCAGGGAATTTATTATTTTCTTGATTGTTGGTATTAGATTGTCATGAAGTACAGTTTCAGGTATTCCTCTGATGATGATATTGTTCCTTCGAGATCTTGCTTTCAGGTCTGTTATTTTTGCTTGTAAGTTTTGTATTTCTTTGTCATGGGCATCAGTTCTTTGAGAAATAGAGTCTATTTTTATTTCATTTTCTATTATTTTGGACTCAGATTTTTCCATTCTGGATATTATTTGGCTGAATGAGTCATCAAAGGTTTGAAATTGTAATGATAAGTCATTTATTCCTTGCTGGATAGGTAATAAGGCAGATTTTATGTCTTCCAGATTAGCTGGCTGGTCTGTCTTGGATTTATTTGTAGTTTTAGAGTTGTCAGCTTGTTTAGTTGTCTTTTGTCTTTTTGAAGTTGTGTCTTTCTCAGGTGAGGCTAGTACTGAGAATTTGGTCTTAGTTATTGTTGTTTCCATATTATTTTCCTCTTTTGACATCTTGCTGTATAGTGTTTTACCAATCTTGCAGTCAGATGCAGGGCCTTAGTAGCACATGGCTTAAGCTGTTATTCAGAAATCTTAGTTAATCCTGCTGTTTCTGAGCTGAATCTGTCACTTTTTCTTCCTCTTTTGTTTTCTGGATGATATTAGCAGTAAATATCTACAGTTATTTCTGTATTATTAATTCTGCATTGCCTTCTGGGTTTGTTTTAATCAAGGGTATATCATAGACCTAGGTGATAGTAGTGCTCACAGATCAGCGGCCATTTTGAACTCACTGCACAAATATCAATGTTCTCCATTTTTAAGAGTGCCTTGAGAGAGTGCATTTTGAGGTTTAGACTTCAAGCATTGAGTAACATTACCTTCAGATTTTACATGCTTATATCTATTATGGTGGTGGTTTAATCCTTTGAGCCTTGCCTAAAAAAGGTACTATAGGGGTGGCAAGAGCCTTAGCCAATAACCTGAATCTCAGGGGCGACAGGTGCAGACCATCTCTTTCAAAGCATCGTAGTTTGTCGATCATGTCATCCCAGGTAGACAGATACTGTATCCCCTTTGAAGGACACCAGAAACTTAAGCCAATTGTTGAAGTCAATCATTTTGTCCTTATACTATGGTATCATTCTGGGCAAAGGCAGGATGCTACTCAGGGCTAGGGTCATACCTGCCTGGGCCACATGATCTGAGAGCTCTTCTGTGTCTCTTTTTATGTAGTCCAGGGAGGTACATCTCAAGTCATTCACTCCAACATGGACAATGACAGAGTCATATTTGTACTTGTTGTGGAGTGACTTGAGTGCATGCATTATGTGGCGGATCAAGACAACCGACAGGCAGCTGACAGTAATTGTCTTGCTTTAGGGGCTGTTGTTTGGTGGCACACTGGTGTTTTGAAATATGTGTCATTTTGGTTGTGATTAGTGTTTGTTTGCATTTCAGCTTTGGAGGTCCTTGTTGCTTGGGCAGGTTAATGTTAAGGGCCTCCACATAAGTGGTTTTAGTTTTACTATGTGTGGATGTTGGTGGCATGAGTTTTGAAGGGCTATGTGTTGCTTGAGATGTAGTGCAGTTGATAACCTTCTCCTCTTGACTGTCTCACACAATCTTGGCTGGAGAGAGATTTGCTTCCAGTTTGGCTATGTAAGTGCATCTCTCGTAGGTTGTAGTGTTGGGTGGTAGGAGGAGAGGGTTGTTTGTGTACATGAGGCAATTGCTCCATTGCCCCAGTAAGCCCAGATGCACCAGGTGGAAAGGAGAAATCACCGGAAGCTGACCCTTGGACATGCCTAGTTCAGTGTTTCTTTTGTCAAGTACAAGAGCTGTTTTCCCTTACCTTGGCAAGGTACTTTTCAATTATAGCTGTTTAGTGCCTGTGATTAATTTATCCTTGTTAACAAGGAGAATTGAGTGCTTGTGTCAGTTTAAGGCTTCCTAGTGCTTTCCAGCAGGTTTTAGAGCAAGTGCTAGTCACAGGGATTCAGATTTTAGTGCTACTACTGAGAAACCAGCTAGTTGTAAGGGAAAATTTGAAGAGAAGATTTTCTACCACTGGGAATAGTTTAAAGTGCTAGTCTAATAAGCTAATAAAAGTGCAGGAGAGCAGAGAACTAGCAAATCTAAGAGAAAATTTTGAAGAGAACCGCTCAGAAGCTTACAAAAATTCCTGGATACAGCAAATGGACAATCTATATGGTGCTATAGGTTGTTGTCTAAATGAGTTTATAATGAGGAGTCACTGACTGGAAACATTTGTAACAGCTACAGTTATGTTTTTTAATAAGTTTATAAAGTGAAGCTACTAAGCAGGCATTATACAGTTGGCAAGTGGGGATACAAAACAGGACATCTTTTTATCAGCAGGGCTGGCCCTAGGCAAAAGGGCTACATTGCACACCCCCACTGCTCACTGTCTCCCCAAGAAATCACCCAATGATCCTCACATCCACATTATTTAGATTACTTTTTTCTTCCCTTTTCCTCACAGTTTGTTTTAGTCTTCCCCTGGGATTCAGTAAACTCCATGTAGACTTCGCATGAAGCCTATGTAGAATTTACATCTTTGCATACTGATGCATAGTAAGCAGCAGTGCTCATTACATTTTCATGCTGTGCACCATATTTAAACATAAATAAGTGCAGTGCTGCCAGCCAGGAAACTATGTATATCAACATGAATAGCAATCCTGTTTACATTAGGGCATAGTTACTTAGCGTGTTTGCACAAAATGCCACAGTGATCACCAGGGCTTAACCTATAAAGTTCTTATAGCTCTCCACCTCTTAGGGCAACAAATCTGGACAACCCCAACATAATGGGGGGGAATGGTCCAGTAATAAGGACAGATATGACATATGTGTTCTTTATACATGTGCTAGAATAACAAGGTTTGTATTAAAATACATTTCTGAAAGATTTGAAGTCTAAAACGCAAATGTATGTAATTACTTGGTGACATCAATCCTGATATTATCCCAGTGATAAGGCAGAAAACCACACATTTTATAAGGAACAGACCAAAAGATATAAGGCATAATTCTGGACATACTGCAAAAATCTAGACAGTTGAGAGGTATGAATTATATATATGGTCCAAACACAGTACAGGACACTATATACAGTGCATAGTATTGTGAAATCCCATTCCTGGCATTCTGTACTGATGTTGAGTAAATGATCTGTAAGGGTATATGGACTGCCATGTAAAATAAACACTCAAGGGAAGTGTGTGTATTGAACAGGGCCACACAGATGAATTGTAGGAAAGAGGACAGGTGAAACAACCTAATGCATAGCAGATGAAGACCTATCAATGGAAGACATATGTAGCAGCAACACCAATCACATATCAATATGGTGCAATAGGGACTGCACAGTGAAAATGTGTATTATGTAACTGTCACACAGGGTGACATAACATCGGGGAAGATGTCTGTATGAGATAAGCATCCTTACATGAGCAATGCAGAGGACATCTATCAGGGATGTTATATACAATTGAGTTAGGGTGCATTTTGTGAAACTGTGCAAACTGATTTGCCTGAATATGAGTGTAATGTCAGTAGAGGTCTCCAGTAACTGGGACACTAGTAAAGGCTCATGGACAACATTAAAAGAAGCATGCACAATCATGGAAAATATCAGAATAATACTACCAGTTATCCCATGTCTGAAATAACATACAGTATGTGATTTAGAGTGAACAGAGATGGTTTTGCACAAACATACTTGCACTACTATTATGACATGTCTCCACTCTATGAGGGAAATCATGCACACTGTCCTCACACTGTAACATTTGCTGGAGGTGTGACATTATTATCTAGGCTAGATGACTGATGTACATGATATATATATATATATATATATATATATATATATATATATATATACAGTAATGTTTATGCCACAAAAATAATACCTCGGTATGGCCAATAAGATATGTCACAGCTCACTGTGTCAAAGGTGACACACTTCACTTACATATCACTGGAAGATATGTAAGGAGGTACATGAAGAAGGCTACATTGTACTCAGTTGTTGGCATGATGAAGTTGTGAACAATGGAGGTATTATGGCCTGTGATGTGGATGTCCTTCACATACTTAGAAGTTGTGTTGCATACAAGGGAGTAGTCAGCACTGTGGCCACATGCTGGTGGATCTTCCATGTACCATCTACCCAAGGACACAGGTCTCATACCTATTGGTTGGATTATAAGGTGTGGTGTCTACATTAAACTTGGGTTGTGTGTTTGTTTTTCTGACATAACAAATGCCCCCATCTTTTCAGGTCATTGCAGGTGTTGTCATGGCTATGGCATCAATCTTTGGTATGTGCTGATACTGTCTATATTATACTAATATCACAGTTAAAGTCAATGATTGTCCACAATCTGTAGTCCATCAGACAGCTGTTTGGACGCAGGATGTGTATGTCATTCGTGAGGTTTGTGCCTTAAATAATGGGCAGGAAAGGGACTAACAGGCATTCATTATGTATGGACCTGATCACTGGACCTGAGATAAAGTTCACTTCACACATTTAAACATATTTAGATATCACATATGTGATACAATGGTCTACCCACTTGGTGATATAGGTGTTTATGGCCACAACTGACAGTGTTGAGTGAATACCTCACTGCAGATTTGTGTCAAATGCTTTAGGCTTGTCAGGTGCAAAAAGATGATAGCGTTGTCATCAGCTATGCTGCCATTGACCTTTTTGAGGACATCTAACAGATGTGACAGACGTGATTTAGCATTAATAAGTCACACAGCGCTTTTGAATACAGCTGTGATATTACTAGTGTCCATTCATAAAAGGTCCATGATGACATGCTGGTTTACCTCACAGATGAGAAGAGTAAACATGTGTCTAGACATGCATGCATCGGGGGTTGTCCCCCCAACTCAGATGGTTGCATATGTGTAGAAGGTGTGTTGAAGTGTGTAGTCAGCTGTGACAGAAAGGTGTATGTGCTGAGTCATGAGATATGCAATCTGTGATGTTGTCACAACCTACTGATTCTGTGTAATAGGCCTGGATGAAGGTAAGACATTGCTGGCTATCCTGATATGGCCTAGGGTTTGGACACTATCCCCCATGCAGGTATCATTGAGAAACTCTCCCAGCTAGGGATTAACCCTCATGTCACTAGGGGGGTAACCAATTGACACACTGACAGAACACATACTGTGAAAGTTGGTAAATCAACGTGTAATAGTAGCACTGTCACCACCTGCATACTCCAGGGATCTGTGATTGGCCCTTTACTGTTTGGAATCTTTTTCTCAACAGTTCAGGTAAAAGTGTATGTCCATTGGCTTACCACATTTGCAGATTCTTGCATACTAGGAGTAATCATTGAGTCTGCCTATGATGATAATGTACTACAGGAGGGACTAACACAGACAAATGATAAGTCACACAGTCTACAAATTAATAAAAAAAAATTTGTCTTTTTGTTGTCCTTCTGAAAAGTGGAATTCCCTGCTAATTACAGTATTGTCAACAGTCTCACTATGCTGAAACCCAGTGATGCAAGCACTGGGAACACATGTAGATAGCAATCTGAAATTCGACCAGCAAGTATCCACACTAGTATTGAAAGCCTATGTTGAGCACATCATAAGTCACACCATCGTATTCAGATCTAAGAATGATATTACAGCACTGTGCTCAAAACTCATCAGAACACTAATAGAGTATAAGGTTCTCTTTTGCATGTACCTTACCAGACACATGCAACAGCTGGAAAGATCACAGGGGATTCTCACCAAGAAAACACAGGGCCTACAAATCATGCCATGATGTATAAGGATAGACTGAAAGCCATGTCACTGTAATGTGGATATTATAGAATGAAGTGACTTCTGCCTGGCTTCAATACCTCCCAGCTGTACAGATTTTTGCAGAATGTCCAGATTTTTTGCCTCATATTTTTGGTCCATTTTTCATAAAATTATTCTTTTCTGTCAAATTAGTTGCAAATCATTAAAGGTTGACATTAGAAAATAATGACAGACATTTGAGTTTCAGACTTCATACCTTTCAGAAAATTTATGCTAATGCACAACCTGTTGTTCTATCAACTTTCTAAGTTTATAAGAGAAATATTTCAACATTTTCCTTATTTTGGGGCCTTTTCCTACTTTTATTTATGGCTTTCTCCAGATTTCTTGCTTTGAGGTGGATAGGCAAGCTGGCCTCCAGGCTAGTTTCTGACCCTGCCCTGGTGTGAACAGTGCATGTCCACAAATCAGATATAGATGATGACATCAGCAGTGTCTGGTGAGAAGAATATGATAATAATAGTGTCCCACATGCTGGTGTAAAAGGCTGTCTGTAATGTCAAGCAAGAGCACAAACACACACACTTACTTGACTGCACTGAGAATAGAACACCTACCTATCTAAGTACACAGACTATAGAACTCAGTACTTTACACAAGCACCATGGCACAAGTATGACTTTTACAAGGCAGCAGGACAACTTATAGTGGATGACATCAGTCATGCATAATGGAGAGAAGATAGTGGGAGGCCTGCATAAGTTATAGCTTCATAGGTTCATCGGAGGTTGCAAGGCTAATGGCCCTAGGGCCTTTACAAGCCTAGTTGTGTAAAAACCCAAGTACCCTTATTGAGCATAGTTAGATGGTCATTGTTAGAAGAGTGATTTTTTGATCAGCACCAACTGTCCCTGTCCATGAGGGGCATAGGTCCCACCCCTGTAGTGAATTTACAATCAACCATCCAGTTGTCAAGGTTGCACTTGAATAGAGTCATTGAGTACCACTGCTTCACATGCAGTGGGAGCTTATTACAGATGAGTGGCAATTGCTGGGAGAAATATCTGTCTCTCCAGCATGATCTGTTTATGTCACAGACTAGGTTGAAATCCTTGGAGCAAGTTATTCTTGTCCCATTTGAGTTGCAGATGTCCAGCATTTCCATTAGGACAGGGTCTGAGACTGCTCTGTAGGCCAGGCATAGGTAGTCTTTCAGTAGCCTGTATGATACTGAGTACAGTGAGAGATCTTTCAGTCTTTCCATGTATGTCATGTTTTGGAGGACCTGGATTCTGCTTGTCAGAAACCTCTGTGTTCTCTCCAGTTGCTGCAGGTGTTTGGTGAGGTACATAGAGACATGGTGCCAGAACCAGGATTCCAGAGACTGCTTTTTAGAGATATGAGGTGCAGAATTAGCAGAGAAGGTAAAATAAGTGAAATGAGAGCAGAAAAGGACCGGAAATAAGCTAAAGGTAATAAAAACTTGCACAAGTGATTATTTTATTAAAAGAGGTAAAACAGAGCATTGCAGGGCACAAAATGCATTATTAAGCAAACCAATAGCACAGAATGTTTATTAAGCAAACGAAAAGCGCAACAAGTTTATTATTTAAATGAAATATTCAAAATTAAGATATCTGATAGAATAATTATAAAAAAAAAGCCTATAGTAGGTTCTGAGTTACCTTGGAATTGCAAAATGAGCATGTTTATAGAGTAAAACGAGCACAAGAAAAGAGATTAAATGGGCAAAACAAATATAATAAAGTGTAAAAAGGGCATATTAAGTGTAAATAAAGCAAGGTAACTGCATGCTTTTTTTGACAAATTACAGTGTTTTGGCATAAGCTACAATTTTACATTAACTAAAGGTCTGAATAGCATAACTAGAGTTATTTGAGGGATTGCAGAGTATGTAAAAGTGCTTGCAGTGTGTGATTATTACTGTGCATTTATTCCGAAGAGTTTATTGTGTGCAAAGTGCAACTATTTCATGAAGTGCAGTCAAAATACAGCCAGTTTGAAAATGTTCTTGTACTGAGTGTGTCTACTCATGAAGGGCCGACATTACAGAGTGATTCTTGCACTGTAAAGAGTTATTTAGCAAAGTACAGCCATTTTGGAAGTGGTTCAGTGTGCTGTGTATTGTTTATTCTCAATGTGCAGTTACTTCAAAATGTTTCTTACAATGATGATATGGGACTTTTAAAGTACAATAATTTCAAGAGTATTACAGTGCCCTGGAGTATTGTGCCTCAAAGTATTTCACCGAGTTCAATTACTCAGAGGCTTATTGTGCTATTGGGCATAGTTACAAGTATAGGCATAAAGTTCTGGCATATATGTGTATGTGTGTGTGTTCATGCATACTTGCACAAGCCTTGACTGATTTGACAATATGGCAGAGGCATTTCACAGACCAGGTCCACTTGTCTTTGATCAGAATATTGCAGAGAATTGAAGAATATTTGAGCAATAGTACAGTATGTTCATACAAGCAGCTTACTCAGATAAAGATGCACACACCAGGGCATTCATTTTGCTAAAGCTAGCTGGGTCAGTGGCCATTGATAGAGAGCATGCATTTGTGTATGTACCAGCAGTGTTTGAAGGTGAAGGAGAAAACCATCATATTGTTGTTCAGGCTGAATCAAGTAAAGACCCCCAGTGTTTGAAGCATAAATTCAGAAAAATGTGCAACCCCCAGACCAATGTTACATTAGACAGGCATTTATTTTACAAAAGAGACCAAAGGCCAGGAGAAATGCTTGCAGCTTACATTACTGACTTAAGAAACAAAGCTAAAACGTGCATGTTTGGTAATTTAAAAGATGAGTTGGTAAAGGACAGGCTTGTGTGTGGTATCAATAGTGATACTGCGAGAAAGATTTTGATTCATGACAGAGATTTAACGTTGAGCAAAGCCACTGAGATTTGTCAAAAGCATAAAGTTACAGAAAGTCACGCAAGTATGCTGGCTAGAGACAAGAGCATGGTTTCAGCAGGCACCAGAGCAAATGTGGACAGCAAGCAACATGTGGCAAGCAGAAACAGGCCTAATTACATGGCAGCTGCAGCCCTGCGGGTGTGGCAGGGAAATCCCATGGTTTTCCAGCAAGTTCTAAGACTAGTTCAGTTAAAAGAGAATGCTCAGTACAGTACAAGGGTGAATCAACAAAACCCAAGTCAAGCTTCATTGTTAACTGTTGTAACTGTGGTGCCAGCCATGAGTCCAAAAGAGAAAAGTACTTAGCATTTGGTCAGCAATGTCACAAGTGTAAAAAATTGAATAATTTTCAAAAGTTTTACATGTCAAGAAAACCTCACTCAGTTGCAAAGAAAGATCACTCAAAAAAACAAACTGATCATGTAGGCTTGCAGTCTACTTTCTATGTAGATGGTGTATCAGTGACTGGTGAAAAAGTTAATGCAGTAGATTTATTAGCAAAGGGTGAAGTGTTTTATATTGTCCTGATCCATGGTAAACCTATCAAGCTCAAGGTAGACACTGAATAAAAGTGTAATGTTATATCACCAGAAGCATTTCCAAAGTAAGTGCTGGTGAACAACGTAATGTGGCTAGTTGTGCAAAACTTGTTGCCTTTATAGTTGAAGAAATTCAAACCGAAGGCTCAGTAATGCTTTCATGTTATTTGGCTGGGAACAGTTACAAGTTATTGTTTTACATAGTTTGAAGACTTTTGCAGCCATTATTGTGTCTCAGAGATAATTTGAGAATGAATTTGCTTTTTTTTACTAAAGAAGTTCATTATATAAGCACATGCCCCAGTTCCAGTTTTAGCTTCAATGATGCTATTTTCTCAGAATATGACAAGCTAGGCATGCTTCTAGTTGTGTATTCTATGAATGTAGACCCAGAGGTCAATCCAGTGGTCAGGCTGGGAAGACAATTTCCAATAGCCATGCAGAGCAGAGTTAAAGCTCAGATGGATAAAATGGTACAACAAGATGTAACTTGTCCAGTTACAGAACCAACTGAATGGGTGTCGTCTATGGTAGCAACTTATAAAAAAGGCTCAGACGAAATCAGAATATGCATCAACCCAAGACACTTAAATAAGGCATTAAATAGACCTTATCATCTTATGTGAACAGTCAAAGAAGTTACAGACCTGATACTGAATGCCACTGTATTTTCTGTCTTGGATGCAAAGACTTCATTTTGGCAAGTAATGTTTGATTGCAAATCTTCACTACTGTCAATGTTCAGTTGCCCATTAGGAAGATATGGATTTCTCAGGATGCCATTTGGAATAAATTCTGCAAGTGAAGTCTTATCCCTGTGCCATAATAGTAGAAAATTTGTTCGTCGGAGGCAATGATGAAGTAGAGCATGACAGAAACCTCAAGAAAGTTTTAAACGGAGCACATGAAGTGAATTTAAATTTCAATCCTCTGAAGTGCAAATTCAGATTATCAGAAGTCACATAAGTAAGTCATTTGCTTACCAGTACAGGTTTACCACCAGACCTGTCTAAGCAAACAGCTATTCTTGAGATGCCATCACCAGATAATGTTCAAGCTCTACAGCATTTTCTTGGTATGGTTAACTATATGGGCAAGTTAATACTAGATTTCAGTGAATTGACAGTGCCTTTAAGAGAGCTAATGTGCAAAAATGTTGTATGGTCTTGGCTAAAACAGCGCCAGAGAGATTTTGATGATCTTAAGCAGAAAATTGCCACTCCACCTACACTAAGATACTATGGTGTCAATAGACCAGTTACTCTTTCCTGTGATGCCTCAGAGTTTGATCTTGGTGCAATTATTCTTCAAGAGGGCAGACCAGTAGCCTATGCATCTAGAACTCTTACCCAAACTGAAATGCAATATACTCAGATTGAGAAAGAACTTTTGGCAATTGTGTTTACATGTTCAAAGTTTCATGGTTATATTTATGGTTGAGATATCCAGATTGAAACTGACCATCAACCTCTAGTTACTTTCTTAAAGAGGCCTATGCATTCTGCTCCAGCAAGATTGCAAAGAATGATGCTGAAGTTATAAAAATATAACTTCAAAATGGTCTATACGAAGGTCAAGATTCTTTATCTGGCTGATACCTTATCTAGATCACCCAGAAATACAACAAAACAGTTTGATGCAGAGAATTTTGACTTTGATGTCATGGAAGTGTGTAATTTTTTGACCACGAGGCTTGATGAGCTGAAATCTCATACAAAGACTGATCCTGTTTTGCAAATGCTCAACCATTACATCAAGGTAAGATGGCCATCAAAGCAATCCAGTGTACCACCTGAAGTGCAACCTTATTTTCCTAATAGAGATGAGATGTTGATGGAAGATGACATTATTTTCAAAGGTCCTAAAGTTGTTGTTCCTGCTTCCTTACAACATAAATATATTCAGATTTTGCCTCGTGGCCACCTAGGTTCTGAATCTACCAAAAGAAGGGCGAGAGGACTAATATTTTGGCCTTGTCTAATGAAAGACATTGACAAAGTACTTTCATCTTCTTCAGCATGGAATAGTACTAAACCGCATCTGTAAAAAGAGCCACTTCAGTTAAGTCAAGTTCCTGAACTACCTAGGTCAACAGTAGTCACTGATATATTCAAGTGGCACAATCAGCATGGCTTAGTGTTGTTCACCTCTTATTCAAACTGGTTTGAGATCGATTTGCTGCCTAACCTAATGTCCACTACTGTTATTACCAACCTAAAATTTCATTTCTCAGTCCATGGTAGTCCACATAAGCTTATCTCTGGCAATTTGCAAGAAAATGGGACTTTATACATGTTACTAGTAGTCCTGAATATCCAGTCAAATGGTCTAGCTGAATATGCAGTACAGAGTGCAAAGCAATAACTAGAGAAGTCAAAGTGTGACAATACTGACGTCTTTTTGAATTTACTTAATCTCAGAAACATGCCTCGTGATGATATACTTGGCTCACCAGCTCAAAGACTTTTATCTAGGCAAACCAGAACAACCTTGCCTATCAGTTCCAGTTTGTTGTGACCTAAAACTAAAAATAACAAAGCAATCAAAGCTCAACTACTCAGAAAACATTCTTTACAGATGTCCAATTATGATAAAGTGAGCAGATTTCTTCGTCTATTGAGAAAAGGAGAGACAGTGAAGACACAAACGGCAAAAGGTTTCAACCAGATGGGTCAAGTAACAGGTTTATGTACTGAGCCTAGATCCTATTTTGTGGAATCTGAGGGTGTGGAGTACAAGAGAAATCACAGACATCTTCTTCCTGTATCAGAAGTGACACTGCAGCATTATTCCTGTAATACAGACTCTATATCTCAGAGCAATCCAGACAATGTTTCTGTTCTAGAACGCTTCTTAACTTCCATTACTACTTCTGATGATGTTTCTGATGTCTAAATAAAATACCACAAACTGCAGCCAAATAGTACAAAAAAACACAGTTCGTTGAGAAAACCACTTTATAAATCACAAACAGCAAAGCTTTCGGGTAGAACCCTTCCTCAATACTATTACATATTTTAAAAAAACAGGTAGGTTTAAATACAAGTCATAATAGTCACATGACCAGCAGCCCAAAAATCATGTGACAAAATACAAACAATATACAGAAAAATTTTAAAATAAAACTATATTTCAAAACACATTAAACAATAAATATAAAAGAGTATAAAAAAATCTAACAACGTAGTTTGGTTTGTTGTAGTCTAATAAGAATAGGTTTCAATGTAACCATAGAATTTAAACCTGGAGGGTGGTCAGCAGCAAGCCTGAGTATCCACTCATACTCCTTAATTTCAAGTAAGTTGTTGCTATCCCCACCCCTTAATGTTGTGTGTAAGACATCTATAACCCTAAATTTAAACCTGTGATCAGTGACAAATTCATCTATATGTTTATATAAAGCATTCTTGTCACTGATTCTCCTAATCTCTGATTTATGATCAATAATACGTTCTTTCAGCTTCCTGGTTGTTTTCTCCACATAAAAAGAGGAACACATAACACAGGTTGCCAAACAGATCACATTGGTACTGACACATGTAGCTAATAAGTCAAACTTATATATTTTTCCAGTCACAGGACGCTTAAACACATTACTATTGATATTAATAATATCTGAACAACAGGTACAGTTCATACATTCATAAGTACCATGCTTAGTGGAAACAGCCTGATTCAAACATCTATTAAAATCTTTGTAACATAGTTTACTCTTTAGGGTTCTCATATTTGCTTCTGATGTCGCCAAGGTTGAACATTCAGCAGTGACACTCCCAGGTGCTAGATATAACTCTAAATTCTATGTTACATGATTTGGTCACATCTCCAGACCTAGTGTGAAATACACAGCACCCTGAACATAATTGTCTATATGAATCTATTTCTGTATAATTGCATGTCTAAGAATTATCTTGTACTTATTGCATGTCAATCGATGTTGTCAATGAAGCACAATTCATTTCTCAAAGAGGGAGGATGTAGAATATGTATGTGTGTTGTACCTTTAAGAAGCATTTCTAAGGTCAGCATGTGCATATAAATAGCAAGCTTGTGCTAACTTCAGTGCCATTTTGAGAGTGCAGCCAGACAGTGAACATGTATGAGAGAGAGAGAATCAGTTTGTTTATAAGTTTATCTGAGTTAAAGTTGTCGCCTCATTCCTGATGTGTTTGTGCATAATAAAGCTGCTAAATATACAGTGATAATGCAATGACATTATTCTTTATAGTACATTTACCATATTCGTTATAGTACATTCAGCATACATTATTATGTGTGTGGATGTAGCACAGCGGGGTTAAGAGGCATTGTGCGAAGTTCACAGCATAATTGTAGAAATGTTCACTGTCATTTGGCATTGGTGCATGTTGCCATACTCCGCACAAGCACAGAGGCCAAGGCATAAAGGGATCCATTGCTTTTTTTGGTACTTATGTGTGTTGTGTGTGATTCTATTTTTTGACCAGATTATAGGTGTTAAAATTGGGTAAATAGGAAAGTTGTGAAATGGGGAGCAAGCAGGCCACAAGAACAAAATGAAGCAATACAGAAATGTGCAGGAGGGAGTTAGGAAAAAACATAGCTATCAATTTCTTCAAATGTAAAAACTGATATATGCAGAATATTAGCTGAATTTGGACTGTCACCTCCAGAAATAGGGGAGACAACAATGTAATCATGTTGTATAGACAATTGGACTGAATCACGTATGTCAAGGAGACACGTGAATAATGGAGAGCAAAGTATGGGGTGATATTTTTTGTGGGACAGGTGCCCAATTTTTTTTTTTTTTTAATTTACCAAGAAGGGAATGATTGGTAAGGGACATAGGTATGTCTGAGTCAGGTATGTTAGGTAAGTGAAGAAGCAAATGCAAACAAACAAGGCAAGCGACAAGGATGGTGAGGGACACAAAAAGGTTGGGGGACACCATGATCGGGGTGAGGGAGGGAGGGACAGCACAAGCTCATGCCAGTCAAACTTAGAGACAGTGAGACTCAAGTCCTCAACCACTGGACTGACATCCTTGTTCCCTTTCACCACTAGTGGTTGGAGAGTTTGTGGTCTTCTACTCCTATGTACTATAAAGGAGAGCAGCCTCAAAGTCCAGTGTAGTTGTACAGCAATGGTGTGGTGCATGACACTGTGCACCAACCCTTATATCTCCAAGCAGGTGATGAAATGCTCACCTTTGCCACTGTTCCTGGAGGGTACTATTGCACCAGCTTCTGGGGCAGTACTACTTAAGGGCACAGGTAGTATAGGGGCATAGGAGGCAATACTCCAAAGTTGGGTCCCAGATGTGCTAGGTATTGGCGTTGGACCCAGTAGAGTGGGAGAAGTCTAATCCAATGGAGCTGGCCTACCTCACAGTGCTGGGGAGCATTTAGTGATGTGGTACAAATAAATCACATGGACACATTTTGTTAAAACATAAAAATAAAAAAGAGAGATATGCATTGGGGTGAGAGAAAAAAGAGATACAATTAGTACCATCATATGTGATATACAATGCATTGCTACAATTATACAACTGTTTAATCTTTAGTTTTAAATTTAAGTATGCCTCCTAGCAGATGCACACTATACTACAGATTGCGTAATCTTTGAAATGTGCATATATTGCACATATGTGCACATATGTGTGTTCCAATTATACAGATTACAGTTTACAGCAGGGCATTTGTACCACTGGTATAGAGTTTTTCATTTAATGTAAATATTATTGATGAAATAACATTATTGTATAGTTGTGAATTGCTATATTTGATCACCCAACCTCCAACTAAATTTTAATATTAGACTCTTACAATTGGTATGTGTTACAGACAAATGCATGCATACTTGCTTTTAGAGTTGGGATATGCTTGTTCAATTTTATAAAACTATATACAATACCAAAAAAGCTATCTTTAACCTTTAATGCTACAATAACACTTCTCATCTGCTGCATGAATACCACTTGTTCCTTCAGTCCCTCCAATCTAGCTTCATGGGCCTAGACATTGAACTCCTGATCCCTGGCAGCTGAAGAAAAAACAGAAAAAAAAAAAAAAACAGAAGCATATTATGCATACCAGTTCTGCCTATATTAAGCTTTCTATGTCTTACAAAGTACTCCCTTTAGTTGATACTACCACAGCTGTGGGATGTCCACAGTCCTAAATTCATCCAAACAATGGTTGAGAGTATCATTTTCATCCTCTGTAGGTCAATAAAATTACACCTAGATTGCTGTCCAGTGTGCAGGGTACCAGTGGCACTGGATACAGCCTGGGTTAAACTGTTCCACACTTCAAACTTGTACTGGGAGCCAGAATTGCCCCTCTGCAGAAGCCTTTGGCTGTGGTGCTTTACCAGAAGTGAAATAAATATCCTGGACTTCTGGACACCACATCTTTGTGACCCTAACCTGGCACTTTCACCACTAATGCCAGCCATGTCTACCAGCAGACCTAGAGCAATGAAGATGGATGCTTTCCCACCAATTCCATGTATTGCATTTACTGGGAGTGTGCATGCTTGAGCAATGCGTTTGCACAAGGGAAAGGGGAGCAGCAGTACCAAACAGTGAGGAATTAAATAATTGCAATTGGAAGGTTAATCTGACACTTGACATTAGTTTGAGATGTGTCTACTTATGTAGCCTGGAAATATATATGGAAATTGGAAGGTAACTGTTTGGTGAGTTAGGTTTGCAGATATACACTGGGGGCATAAATGCAATGACATAACACATTTGTTTTTACCTATATATACTGAGAACATTGATTTTTATACCATTGGGTTAAACCTAGGCATAAGGGACAAAGCATTTTCTTCCACAGTGTTGATTTTTCATCTTTGCCATAGAAGAAGTGCTGCTTAGACATAGCCAGGAATCATACATGAATACAGGTGACAATTTCAGCAGTTACACATGTATGTGTGTGACCTGACAAGGTTATTGGATAAAGATCCAGTTGTGTATGTGTCTTAGGCAAATGTGAAGCCCATGTAAGTCCAGATAGCAGAATTATACTTGCAGAAATATAGTACACAGTATACCCTCAGTCATACATCTGAAAACACAATAATGCTGTCTCATCCCAAATACATATAATTCATATCAGTTCCACTATCTAAAGTGTTATATGTGAGAGTGAATACAATGGGAAGGGGGACAACAGCAAAAGTGTATGGAATATCCTGTATTAGAAACCAGAACCATATGTATGGTAATCTTATACTTATACCTGTTTCCACAAGAAAGGCAAAATAATACTTGTCTATGCTTCAGTTCATTGCTATAAACTGTACTGTCACAACAGTAAAAAAAAAGTTGCACACCCCGTACTAGAACCCAGGACCACCTGTACTCCAGCCCTACACTTACACCTGCTCAACAAGCCTAGTTACATGATATTCCCTAATTTCCTAATCATTTTTAAGCTCTCTGTGTTAACTGCCACACAACGCCCGATAGAATTAATTGAATGTATCCAGTTTCTATTTTTGGCTGTCTGGGTCCTATCTGCTTCCTGTGTGGGCCAGGTGTCCAGTTTGTGTTCTGCAGTGCTTAACGTAAATTAGATAAGCAAGACAAACCTGACATTCATTTTACCCATCCCAATGATTGCTCAAAGTGTAACATTGAACAAACACTGCCCCCCCCAAAAAAATAATTAAAAAAAATGAAAGACAAGAAAAGAAGTGGCAAGTAGTTGAAACGAGGATTATCAATGTACAACATACACACTAGAAAATGTTGGTTCACATGAGGTATTTCTACATAGATCTGGTTTTGAACTCTCACCTTACATCTAACACTTTGTAGGGCTAACCTGACACACCCACTGGATAAACGGCAGTCTGGAGTGTTGTTGTGTTTTCCCTCTCCAAACTAGTAATCATCATAGTTTCAATCTATTAAAAACAAACACTGAGGAAGTACCTGTACTATATTTACATCTCCTACATGGAGCCAAGTATTTGGGATTCAGAAATTCTAAACAATTCACATGTTATTTGCCTCTTCACTATGCTAGCAGCCCTTAATCTACACCATATAATAAGGCAACCATGTAGCCAGGCAAACAGTAGGTGAGGAGACTCGTTTATGTGGAGAAAACTGAACAGAGGCTAATACTTTAGGATATATCTGCACAAAGGATTGATGAACTTCAAAAGGTATGCTTGCATTTTGTCAGCTACCTACTGTATATGCTAGAATGTAATTAAGAAAAATCTGAAGCAAAGTATTTTACACTTTTATCTGTATGCATTACTTAGAAGTGTACTGATGTCATGTGCCTGTTTGCCAAGGCAATTCAGAGGTATACATGACTGCCAATACTTTAAAATATAATGCTCTGTGATAAATATGTACAAATGTCTCAGGGACAGTTGATTTGATAGCACTTTTAGCATTTCAAAGCTGGTTTGTTGGCAAAATGTGTCATTTGCCTGTTTTTTTGGGGGGAGGGGTGCAAAGCTACATTTTTGTTGTGGCACAAACAAGGATATATTGCAATTGTTACTCTTCTTTTCTTGTATCCAGTCTGTTGTTTGTTTTTCAAGTCTCTAGACTGTTTTATGTTTTCCAGTGGGTAACTTGAGACGCTACCTCTTCTGTTTCATCTGGGAACAGTTATTTTTCTGTTATGTGATACTTACGTCTATTATCCTTCTGTTGCCATCCAGGCCATCCAGGCATCTCAATCCTTGACAACAACTCTACACTGATGTTGAAAAATCAAGTGTCATTGATGCTTTTAGGCAAAATGTTGCCTTCCTACTTGAAAGGGAACAGTGAGATATGGCATGCAGGATGCAGATTGGCAGCAGGTTGTGGATGATGTTAATGTTGTGGGTAAGCACGGTGGGACATATAAGCAGGTGCGTCATTGGGCCACTGATATGATCACATCTGCACAGAAGAGAGCAGCTGCAGTGACCCATGATCAAATGGATACCAGGGGAGGGTCTGCTTTAGAGCCACCGCTAACACTAAATGAAGAGTTCCTGTCCACTGTCAGGGATCCAGACAGCTCCCAGGAAAGTGCTGAACAGCATGTCCTTGACATTGGTGCAACAGCTTCAGGGACAGCAAGCATGTCCCAGGAGGAGCTTCCAGGTGTACTTTGGTATCTTAATTGTTGAACACTGTTGTATAGTGAAACAACTGAAATCAATACATTACATCTGTATCACTGGAATTATTTTTGGGGGGGGGGTTGAAGATTGTTACAGTTAACAGCATATTCTGATTGATTAGCTTAGGCTAGAGTTGTCATCCAAGTTCTTGTTGAAAATATAGCTAATGGATATATAAATGGGTAAAAGTATTACCCCCTGTGATGATGCATTTACCTTCTGCTTAACTTCTTCAAGGACCATCTGGCTTGCAGAGGATAAACTCATCTGCAGATGATAAGCCGGACATTTTTATGTCACTACTTATGAGCAATTTAAAGAAACATTTTAGTGTGTGATGTTAATGTCAGGACTGTTAAGTGTATTGTTGTACTGTCTTATAGTGGCAGCACTGTTCTTTTTTTAGCAATTATCGTATTATAGTAGTTTAGGTAACAATTGTTCCTGTGTTTGTTGCTTTTTATCATAGGTGATCCTAATAGTGGAACTTTGGGACTTCTACCACCTGATTTCAGTGTATCAGCAGACTCTGATGATGATGGCAGCAAAACAGAGGCACAGTCGGGGGGGCAGAGGTTGAATCTGACACTCAGGTTGATATGCCACAATCCCCTGCAGGTCTATCAGATACAGCCAGTTGGCCTATGTCTACCCATTCCAGTGACCCTCAGATATTGGACAGCTAGAGCACAAGGTCATTGATCAGGGAAGTTTGGTTACTGCAGCTACAGTACTTGTTGACTCTTGCAATAGCCAACATTTGGATGAGCTGCCACACTAGAGGGTTGTTAGGGTTACTCAGAGGAGACCTGCTGTCCCTCCTCCACCTGGTGCATGTGTCTCTTCCCATGCCATCCAATGTATATTTAGGGCCATCATGGAGACACAGGCACATTCTCATAGATTCTCCAGAGAAATCCTTAGGGTTGTAGGTATGGCACAGGCTGAAATGCATGACTGCCTCCACTTTATTGCCAATTCAATGGATCAGATGAATGACACATTGGCACTAGGCGTGACTGTAATGGAACTAGCAGTGTCTGTGATGGAATGTTTACTGGGAGGGGGATGGCATCCTTATGGACAAAGGTCAGTAATATCATCTGCTGTTAGCCAATGTGGCCGTGATTGATCAAGCTCCCATAATGGAAGTAATTCTACTGCTCCATTAGTGGGTGAGTTGTCTACACCAATATGTGACAGGCCATGGGGTCATGCTCTTGGGCATTCTCATGAAGGGAGCTTGTCCAGCAGATATCAGTCATGTTCAGGTAGCTGCAGTGTATCTGACCATGGGCATGAACATGCCAGTGCAACTCCTGGCATAGCTAGTTCTCATGGTCGGGGAAGACAACAAAGAACTGCCACCTCTACCATGCATGGCTCACACCTGTCTGACATACCAAGATGTAATGCTAGCACAAACCTTGGCTGTGTTCATGCAGAAACTCACACACCAATTTCACCTGTGGGACTCCTACAGACACACAAATACAACAGTTACATGGTTTAGCTGTGTGGCTTAAAACTCATTTTTGTCTCAATGGCCATTTGTTGGTTTATCCAAATATCTGCCTGCTTTTCTTTCTTACTCATAAACACTCACTAATTTTTTGTGACAGCCTTCTTGGCCACACCACACAACATCCTGTGCAAGTGATGATAACTGTGCCACATACCTGTTTTGTATCTTTTTGATTCAGGAATTTATACACTTTGGGTCTAATGCTCAGGGTGCATAGCTGACTTAGTTCTTAGTATATCTGCATTTGTGTTTGTTGAACTGCTCATTGTACCTTTGACTTATATTGGCCTTAGAAAGTTAGGCAGTTGATAGCATCAAAATTTCCCAACTTTATTGTGAATGATCTTGTGAGGGTTGCGAAGTCTGAAACTGCAATGTATATCATTACTTTCTAAGTTCTCTCTTAAATGATTTTCCAGTATAAACGTGCTAAACTGAGGGCATACAGAGATTATCAGTACTTTTGAGAGATATGACTGTGTGAATCTTTGATGCCTGAGACCTACTACTTAATAATATACACATACAACTCAAATAAGTATCTACTGTCACATGTTAAGGTAATTTCTGTACAAATCTCCTACCTTTTAGTTGCTTACATTACCAAGTAATGAAAGACAAGGATATATCAGTAATTCATATTATTACACAATACACTCCAGGTTCAATACTTACCTTATAAACACAGCAGTTGCAACAGTTTTAGTTCAGGGCTGACTCTGTCTAATGCAAGCAGTACACAGCCAATACATGGGGAGGAAAAGGTTGTGAAAGTTGTCTGGCATCAATGTTATAATATGTATGTGAGTAGGAGGAAGGTTTCAGGCCCTTAGGTGGTGAGTGAATGTGCTATGCATTGTCTCTTAGCCAATGTGAGGGCATACTGAGCATGCTTATGTCTGCCTACATCCACAGCAGCTGGTGGTTCCTCCTTTGACTCCTTCATAGGTTCATAGCTTGGTACTGGGCTATTAAACCTAGGGCCTATACAAGCCTAGCCATAACATTTCCCAGGCAATTTCTTCCTAGAATATTTACTTCCTTAGTCCCCTGTCTAGCAGGGTGACTGACGTGATCCCCGGAGTGAATTTCCTATCTCCCATCCAGTCGCCAAGGTTCCTTTTGAAGAGGGCCAAAGAGGCAATCAGCTTGACATGTATGAGCAGTCTATTCCAGAATATGGGGAGTCTCTGGGTCAGGAACCTATCCCTCCAGCATGTTTTGTTCATTGTGATGACCAGGTTTAGATCCCTGGAGCATGCTGCTCTGAGGGATTGGGATTTCTTTAAGTGCAGCATGCACAACAGCACTGGGTTTGACATGGGCTTGTATGTTAAGCAGAGATAGCCTCAAAGTAGGTGATATGTGACAGAGTATAGATGGAGTTTTTTAGAAGGTTAGCATAGAGCATCTGCTTTAGGCCTGTGATTCTTTTAGTGAGGTATTTCTGTGGCCTTTCCAGTTGTTGCAGGTGTCTTGTGAGTTAGATACCAAATGGGATGTTGTACTCTATAATGGGTCTACTGAGGGATGAGTACACTGGGACAATGACCTCCTTTTTTCTGGATGAAAAGCCCTTAGTGATGAGGTGTGCCACATAGAAGGATTTCCTAACAGTTGTGGCTATGTGGTTATCAAAGGTGAGACCACTGTCCAACTGTGTCCCTAAGTCCCTTATCACACTTTTGGTGTTTAGTGTACTGCCACTTATGTAATAATTCATGGGTACTTGGTTTTTCCCAAAGGGGATAACTATACATTTCTTGGCATTGAGCTTGAGTCCATGGTTCTGGCACCAAGCATCTGTTTCTGTAAGGCCCTTTTGTTGAATAGCCACATAATTTGGGGATTCAATAATGGCTCCCAGTTTGCAGTCATCTGTGAACTTTATTAGCCATAGTCCCTTAGTGCTGGCCTGTACTTCAGAGAAGTAGATGTCAAACAAGAGCAATCCCAGGGCTGAACCCTGAGGTACTCCGCTTGTCACTTGCCTGGAGCTGGATTTTGAGTCGGCTACATTTACAGTGTGGGTTCTGTCAGTAAGCCAGTTGGCAACCCATCAGATAATGTAGGAATTAATGCCCAGCTTGGTAAGTTTATCTATGATTCCAGAGTGGGGGCTGGTGTCGAAGGCCTTGGTGAGGTCCAGATAGGCTGTGTGGATGGCCTTAACCTCATCCAGGGCTCTGGAGACTGATTTGAAGAAATCAGTCAGTCTGAGGAGACAAGATTGGCCCTTTACAAAGCCAAACTGAGTGGGGTCCAGTGTTTGAAGGTTGCGAATGTCTTTGTTTATAAGTTCCATGATAATGCGTTCCATGGCTTTGCAGATCAGGCTCATCAGACTAATGGGATGATAGTTCCTGGGATCCAAGTTGGATCCCCCCCTTGTGAAGTGGAATAACTGTAGCTGTGCGCCACTCATTGGGCACAAAGCCTGAGGTGAGGCTATGATTAAACATGACACTTAGGTGGGGTGCCAGTTCATTTTGTAGTTCATGTAGTACACAGCCCGGAATGTTGTCTGGTCCCATGGATGCTGTATTCTTTGCTTTGGAGAGTGCGTTTTTTACCTGTGTGGCCGTGATTACAGGAATGTGGCAATGTTTTGATATTGAGATGGGGCCTTTAGGAGGTGAGAGGAGTGTGAAGCTGGCACTGAATCGATCTGCCTGGATATTGACAATATCCTTGGGATCAGTATATTTGATGCCATTCTGTTGTAGCTCAGAGCAGATCTGAGCATTGCCATTTAGATTCTTGACATAACTATAGAATGCCTTGTGGTTGTCCTTGGAACCTTTGGCAATTTTATTTTTGTAACTAGCTTTGGAGGATTTTATGAGGGATCTCAGCTTCTTACTGAGGCTAGTAAGGGAGCCTTTTGCATCCTGGGATTTTCCTCTTTTCTGCAACAGCTTCTTCCTTCTGTTGTATAGTTTGCTTATGGCAGATAACCACCAGTTTGGGTTCCTTTTTTGGAGGAGACCGTCTTGGTTCTATTTCGAATGGCATGATTCATGCACGAGTGGATGTGCTCACACAGTGCCTTAATGTAGGATTCAGCAGTCGAACTTTCATTTCCCATCTGCATGGTTGTCAAGAAGTTTGTCACTTCTGACTTGAGTAGCATGAACTTGGGTGTGGAGAAGTTTTTTCTGAGGTTTCCCTACTGGGGGGTGGGGGTTGGATATAGAAGTCACGGGTGATTAGCTTATGGTCAGACCTGACCAACGAGGGGGGTGACTACTGGTGTGGAGCATCGATCTCCCATGTTGGTGATGACCAGGTCTAGGATATTTGAGCCCCTGGTGGGACTATGGATTAGTTGGTCGAGAGCGTTGGAATTTATGAATTCCAAGAACCATTGGGCAAAGGTGTTGGTACCAGAGTAGTTTTCCCAAATAATGGCAGGGTAGTTGAAAGCACCCAGTATTAGGGTGTTTGGTTGTGTCTTAATATTTTTTAGTATGTTTAGAAAGGTGTAGTGAGAATCTTGGGGCATGGTGGGGGATCTGTAGCAAGCTACAATTTGGATTGTAGTCTTACCTAGTATTAGTTGCACCTGTAGGATTTCAGATGCATTGTGTTAAGCAACTAGCCTGGAGGTGTGAATATGCTTGGTGAATATGGACACTCCTCCACCTTTAGTGCTTCGGTCCTGGTTTGATGGCCGAAAAGTGTGGTAAGAGTTGTAGCCTGGTATTGCAGGGGTGCTGTCTGGATCCTTGAACCAGGTCTAAGTTACTGCACAAATATCGATGTTCTCCATTTTTAGAAGTGCCTCGACAGAGTGCATTATGAGGTTTAGACTTCTAGCATTGAGTAGCATTACCTTCATATTTTGCATGCTTATATCTGTTACAATGATGGTTTTCTCCTTTGATCTTTGCCTAAAAAAGGCACTATAGGGGTGGCAAGAGCTTTAGCCGCTAACCTGAATCTCAGGGGTGACAGGTGCAGAACATCTCTGGCAAAGCATCATGGTATGTTGATCATGTCATCCCAGGCAGACAGATACTGGATCCCCTTTGAATGACACCAGAAACTTAGCCAATTATTGAAGTCAGTCATTTTGTCCTTATACTGTGGTATCATTCTAGGTGAAGGCAGGATTTTGCTCAGGGCTAGGGTCATACCTGCCTGGGCCACATGATCTGAGAGCTCTTCCATGTCTCTTTTCATGTAGTCCAGGGAGGTACGTCTCAAGTCATTCACTCCAACATGGACAATGACAGAGTCGTATTTGTACTTGTTATGGAGTGACTTGAGTGCATGCGTTATGTGGCAGATCCTGGCACCTGACAGACAGCTGACAGTAATTTTCTCCTTGTTCAGCCTGGTAAGTGGGACATCAGTGTGCCTGACTATAGAGTCACCTATGACTAACACATTGGATAAGTTGTCTTGCCTTAGGGGCTGTTGTTTGGTGGCACACTGGTGTTTTGAGCTATGTGTCACTTTGGTTGTGATTGGTGTTTGTTTGCGTTTCAGCTTCGGAGGTCCTTGTTGTTTGGGCAGGTTAATGTTAAGGGCCTCCACATAAGTGGTTTTAGTGTCACTATGTATGGATGTTGGTGGCGTGGGTTTTGAAGGGCTATGTGTTGCTTGAGGTGTAGTGCAGGTGCTCACCTGGTCCTCTTGACTGTCTCGCACAATCTTGGCTGGAGAGAGCTTTGCTTCCAGTTTGGTTATTTAAGTGTATCTCTTGCAGATTGTACTGTTGGGCAGTAGGAGGAGAGGGTTGTCTGTGTACATGAGACAATTGCTGCATTGCCCCAGTATGCACAGATTCACCTGGTGGATATTAGAAACCACTGATAGCTGACCCTTGGACATGCTTGGTTCAGTGTTTCTTCTGTAAAGTGCAAGAGCTGTTTTCCCTTACCTTGGCAAGGTACTTTGCAATTATAGGCTGTTTAGTGTCTATGATTAATTTCTCCCTTATCTGCATGTGGCAATGGTGACCTTGGCATTAGTGGTGGGATGTGTACTGTTTCCCCTTGCTGAGCCTGCTGAAGCCATTTTCTCAGGATGATGTTGTGTAACATGTCACATACTGTGAATATGTAAGTACATGTCCATGGATTGTTCTGCAGGGCTCCCCCTGATGTATCTCGGTACCAGAACCACGACTTTAGCAACTCAAACACATGCTCTATGATATTTCTGGTTTAAGCATGTGCCTTACTATGGCATTCTTCAGTGGGTGTGTGTGTATTTATGATGAGTGTCATCAGCCATGCTTCCAGTGTATAACTTGTATCCTCCAGTAAATGACCCTGTGGGCTATCCCCTCTAGCAAACATCTGATACATTTGTAAGGTGTGCCAGATATGAGTCATGGTAACTGCAGTGTTGCCAGCACACACACATTCAAGATGATTCCCTTGGCATTACACACAACTTGGCAGTTGATAGTGTGGAAGCCCTTTCTATTTATGTACAGCCTACACTGCTCCCTGAGTGGTACTTTAATTTCTATATATGTGCAATCTTTGGCACCCAGCACTTCAGGGTAGTGTATACAGTAGACCTCCTGGATATTTCTGCCTCTATCCTCAGGAGCATGGGGGGAAATATATGTAGTCCTTGGCCTTTTGAATCATAACATTGAGGAACTGAAGGAGGATCCTGGATGCTGATGTCTGTGATACCCCCAGCATGTCCCCTGTTGGTCTCTGAAAGGTACCTGCAACTAAGATTCTAAGTGCTACACATACCTTTCTCTCCACTGAGATGTGTTCCCCTCAAGTTTGCCCTGGCTCTGAGTTGAGGAAAACAGACATAGCAATTTGTCTGAAGTGTGTCTGTATCCACCCCATAGCACTCTACAACTTCCACATCATGTAGGTTATGATAAGTTACCTGATGTCTGAAAACTCTTCTTCCTGTCCTTGGTCTATTAGCAGAGGCAACAACATAGACTTCAACCTGTTGTACATACAAATAAAGTAAAGCAACAGTAGCCCCTAGCATTCTTTCCATGTAGCTTAGTTTCCATGGCTGAATTCCAGAAGGTTTTGGAGTTCACAGGAAAAACTACCACTGAATCTACATAGTTGCTTTATAGCTTGTTGAATAGCTCCTCTGTGTTGGATTGGTTGGTTAGCATGCAATTCAGCTGCTTATGCTGTAATTAGCATAACCCAGTGTTTATCTTGTTTGTGCAGCTCTACGCTCCATGTAGAGTCACTTACTCAATCTGAAACAGTGGTCTACTGTGTAAAACACAGTGATCTACTGTGTGCACAGTTATAAATTGCACAGGTTTTGTGGGGGGGGGGGCAGAAAGCCTAGGCTGACACAAAAGTTCAGTAAGTGTGTGTGAGCAAGAGAGAGAAGTAGGCATCTAACTATGGTCAATAAGGATATTTGGGTTTTTACACAGCCAGGCTTGTAAAGGCCATTAGCCTAGTAACCTCCTATGAACCTATGCAGCCCTACCAACTTCTCTCCTACATCCACTGCTGATGGCATCCACTATAAATTGCCCTGCAGCCTTGTAAATGTCAGACTTGTCCTGTGGCACTTGTGTAAAGTAGTGAGCTCTGTCGTCTGCATACTTAGATAGATATGGGGTTCTGTTCTCATTGCAGTCAACTATGGGGTATGTGTGTGTGTGTGTGTGTGTGTGTAGCCAGAAGACCATAAGCATGTATCCTACAATTACCATTCCACTCCCATGGACTGACAGTGTTTTGACACTTGCTCATGCCTACACATCCATTTCATGTAGGCCTCACAAGATTTTCTCTCCAAAATTCACTGCTGATGTCATCCACTATAAGTTGTCCTGCAGCCTTGTAAAAACCAGACTTGGGCTGTAGTGCTTGTCTTAAATACAGAGTTCTGTAGTCTGTGTACTTTAAAAACCAGACTTGGGCTGTAGAGCTTGTTTTAAATACAGAGTTCTGTAGTCTGTGTACTTAGATAGGTAGGGGTCCTCTTCTCACTGCAGTCATCTGGGGTGTGTATTTGTGCACTCACTTGAAATTACAGAGGGCCTTTTTATACCACGTGGGACACTCTTATTACCACATTCTTCTCACCAGGCACTGCTGATGTCATCAGCTATAAAGTGTTGTCTGAGATACTCCAAATCAGACTTTAGCTGTGGCATTTTCTTAAATATAGAGTAATGTGGACTATGTACTTAGATAGGTATGGGTTCTGTTCTCATTGCAGTCAACTGGTGGTGGTGGTGTGTGTGTGTGTGTGTGTGTGTGTGTGTGTGTGTGTGTGTGTGTGTGTGTGTGTGTGTGTGTGTGTGTGTGTGTGTATGTGTGTGTGTGTGTGTGTGTGTGTGTGCACGCATGTGGCACTTGCCTTAAATTAAAAGCTCTGTAGTTGGTGTACTTAGATATGTAGGGGTTTTGGTCTCACTGCTGTCAACTGGGGTTTGTATATCTGTGCACTTGCTTGACATTACATAAAACCTTTTACACCAGCAAGTGGGACACTGTTATTATCCTATTCTCCACACCAGACACTACTGATGTCATCAGCTGTTTCTGATTTGTGGATGTGCATAATTCCCACCAGAGGCAGGGTCAGACTCTGGCCTAGAGGCCAGGCAGAAGTCACCTCATCCTATATGATACAGATTACAGTGACATGGCTTTCTGGTGAGCTACATGCAAATGAGAGCATTATACTCTATTACTGTTCTGATGAGGTTCAAGAATAGTGCTGTAATATAATCCTCAAGTTTGAATATGATGATATGACTTATGATGTGCACAACATAGGCTTTCAATACCAGTGTGGACACTTGGTGGTTGAAGTTCAGATTGCTATCTACATGTTTTCCTAGGTCTTGCATCATGGGGTCTGAGCATAATGGGACTGTTTTCAATGCTGTAATTAGCAGGGAAATCCACTTTGCAGAAGGACAAAAATAAAGACACATTTTTGCATTTATTTGTAGACCATGTGGCTTTGTCACCAATCATTTGTCTTTGTTAGCCCCTCTTGTAGTATGTTATCATCATTGGTGGACTCAATTATTGTACCCAATATGCAAGAATCAGCAAATGTGGTAAACCAATGGTCATATACTTTAGCCTGAACTGTTGAGAAATAGATTCCAAACAGGAAAGGGCCAAGCATAGATTCCTAGGGTATGCCATTGGTGACAGCTCTTCTGGTACAGGTTGATTCACTGACTTTCACAGTATGGGTTCTGTCATTGAGCCAACTGGTTACCCATCTAGTGACATAAGGGTTTATCTCCAGCTGGGAGAGTTTCTCAATGATAACTGCATGGGGGAATGTGTCCAAACCCTAGGCCAGATCAGGGTAGGCAGAATGCACTGTTATACTTAATCCAGACCTATTGCACAGAATCAACGGACTGTGACAACATCACAGATCACCTATAATGTGAATCCGCAGATAAAACTTCCTCACATTGTTGAATACACACTTCAACACACCCTCTACACAGACTATGTTTCTTTAGAAGACTGTATATCAACAAGCATCCATCTGAGTTGGGGACATTGCCTGATGCATGCATGTATAGAAACATCCTGACTTTCCTCAACTGTGAGGTAGACCAACTGTCATCATGAACATTTTCTAAATGGGCACTAGTAATAGCCAAGACACTTGTGTGAGTTGTTAATGCTACATCATATATGTTGCATCTGTTATATGTCCTCAAAGAGGTCATTGAGGGCATACACATCAACAATATTGTCATTCTTTTGAACTTGACATGCCCAAGGCATTAGACAACATTCCACAGTGATGTATTCACTCAACACTGTCAGATGTGGTCATAAACGCCTATATCACCTAGTGAGGAGACCACTGTATCACATACAGGGCATCTAAATATGTTGAAATGTGTGAAGTGACCAATAGCTCATGTCCAGTGATCAGGTCCATACATCAGGGCTGTCTGCTTATCATTTCCTATCCATTATTTAGGTCACAGACATCACAAATGGCATACACATCATGTCTCCAAACAGCTGTCTGAAGAACTACAGACTGTGGGCAATCATTTACTTCAACTGTGATATTAGTATAATACAGACAGTATCAACACACACCAAAGATTGCTGCCACAGCCATGACAACATCTGTATTGAAAGAAAAACAGGAAGGATTTGTTACATCAGTAAAACAAACACACAACCCAAGGATAATGTGGACATCACACCCTATAAACAGACCAGGAGGTATGTGACCTGTGTCCTGGGGTAGATGGCATGTGGAATGTCCATGACTATGTGGCCACAATACTGACTACTCCCTTGTATGTAACACAACGGCTGAGTATGTGAAGGGCATCCACATCACAAGCCATAATACCTTCATAGTTTACAACTTCATCAAACCAACAACTGAGTACAATGCACCCTTCTTCATGTACCTCCCTACATATTTTCCAGTGATGTGTAACTGAAGTATGCCACCTTGTCACAGTGAACTGTCACACATCTTAAAGGCCATAACTAGGTATTCTTTTTGTGGCATAAACATTACTGTCTGATGGTGTGAAATCCCCATGAAGCTGTTATACCAGATACATGTGTGAATATGTGATACCTGTTCCGCTGATGCATGCAGTATATACATAGCTGTTTTATAACATTGATGAGTAACATTCATGACAGTGTGTGTGTGTGTGTGTGTGTGTGTGTGTGTGTGTGTGTGTGTGTGTATGTGTATGTGTGTGTGTGTGTGTGTGTGTGTGTATATATATATATATATATATATATATATATATATATATATATGTATATGCCATGCACACTAGTCAACTAGCCTGTATTGATCATAATGTCACATACAGATATAACAATGTCCCTCTTAACACCTTCAGCAGATGTTAAGGTGTCAGGACAGTGTGCATGGTTACCCTCATAGAGTGCAAATGTATCACAATGGTTGTACAAATATGTTTGTACAGAACCATCTCTGATCACTCCAAATCACATATGTTATATCAGAGACATGGGTTACTACTGGTATTATTCTGCTATTGTCCATGATTGTGCATGCTTACTTTACTGCTGTCATTGAGCCTTTACCTGTGTCCCATTTGCTGGAGACCTCTCCTGAGATTACACTCATATTCTGGGAAATAAGTTTGCACAGCTTCACAATATGCTTCCTACCCCAGTTGTATATAACATCCATGGCTGATGTCCTCTGCATTGTTCATGTAAGGATGCTTATCTCACACAGACATCTTCCCCATTGTTATATCACCTTGTGGACAGTCACATAATACACATTTTCACTGTGCAGCCTGTACTGTACCATACTGATATGTGATTGGTGTTGTTACAACTGTTTTCCATTGACATGTCCTCATCTGCTGTACATTGTGCTGTTTCACTTGTCTGCTTTCCCTGTGTTCATTCCTAAAATTGATCTGTGTCACTATTCAATACACATACTTCCACTGAGTGTTTATTTTACATGACAGTCCATGTACCCTAACTGCTCATTTACACAACTTTGGTACAGAATACCTGGAATGGGATTCCACAGTACTCTTCACTGTATACACCATCATGTACTTTGCCTGGACCATATACATAACTATATGTTAAGTCCTGGTAACCATTGTGGCATTCCACACAATCCAGCTAACCTACTGTGCTCTGAGGTAAAAGGTTTTCTATCTGTGTTGCTTTACATGGTTTGTTCATATTTACATTTAAATGCGGTATGCAGCATAATTATGCAATTAGCGGTGCTGCTTGCCATGCATCACCACATGCACATGGGAACTCTGTGTAGGCTTCATGCAAACTTTGCATGCAGTTTATTGAATCCCAGGGCTATTTTTTCTAAAAGAAAGCCTAAATATCTTTTTTAAATTATCTGTCTATTTTTTTCAAACACTTTCTCCCATTATACTTTGTCTCATTATTCTGTAACTACTCTCCTTTTATCAATGTTAATTCCTAATAAAGACATTTCATTTCTCAAATATTATATCCCTTCTCCTGTCATTTTGTCTCCTAAACCTTAACTTTTTTCTTTGCTCAGTTTTAACCATGACTTGTATATCACTCCATTCACTTGTACTAAACCATCCTTCATCCATAAGGTATTTTCAAAACTAATATGACATCATTTGCAGATAATAAAAACATAATATTTTAACTTTTCACCTACCTACCTACTGATTTCTGGATCAACTACATCTGCTCATGTGCTATATGGTTGGGACACACTTGTTGCTACTTACTCAAACTCCTAATTCAATCTCTCATAACCACCTAGTTCTCTCAACACCCTATCCTATAAAACTGTATAGCTCTACCAGAATCCTAACTCTAACCTCAAATCTTTCTTCCCACTCTTTAACCCTAACCCTAACATTCCTTTCTCACTCCCTTCCCAAACAGTACCCTAATCTGCACATCCACTCCCTCACCATGACTGATGCACTTAGCTTGCTTTAACTTAAATACTATGTCCTGGTAAGCTATGGCAGCTTCTTGCCTGAAGTTATATTTGAGTTCAAGTGTGAGCAGCAGCCTACCTGAACTACACTATACTCAAGTCCATGGCTTAAATATAATTGTTTTTGAGCAGTAGAACTCTTGTATTTATAGTAAACCAACATTTTCCTCATTGCAATCTATTACTTAATTCAGGTGCTAATTTACATGCTATTACATTCATAATGAATGCAAATATACTGTAAATGGACCAGCTCTGTTGATCCTCTCTTCTTGCATTAATTTTCTAACTCCATTCATTCACTGGAACTATTACATGGCTGCCAGTGTATACAGTACTGTTAGAAGTTTATCATGTACTCTACACTGCTGTAAAATATTGTTCGTACCATCATGTACCATTTTGTTAAAGCCTTGTGCACATCTCCCACCATCATTTTCATCTCCCTAACTTCCCTGAATATATTATACACTATCTCTGTTATTAAAATTGTAAACTTATGACATTTTCTTCCCTTCATACCATAGATTCCTGGAATTAAAACTTCTTTAAGAGCCTTGTCAATTTTTAATCTGTAAACTATTCATACCTATTTTAAAATCCATATTATTCAAACTAATAGGCCTCCAGTTCTTAATATCACACACATCATACATATGTATGTGTAATTGTTATTTTCTCTTTTTTATTGTTTCAATTCTTATTGAAAATATACTTTTCTTAAACTTGTGTTTGAAAACAATCCACCATTCTAAGAGTGATAAAAAATCATACTTAAATGATCCTTCCATAATTGTCTCATTTATTTTAAAAACACTTCTGCTTTACCTGATTTATCCTATTTTTCTATTCCTTTACTTTCCTTAATTATGCATTTGCTTTCACAAATATCCATCCAAACTGCAATATGATGAGAAATAGCTCCTAATAATATGCATCCATCTATGTTCTTTATTCCTTTTGATGTTAAGAAATAATAAATATCTATTTTTATATTTCTTTTCTTATACTACAATCTACAAAAAGCTACAGTCCACTCTGCTACATGCCTCATGAGGAGCTCAGTGTCTCTCCAACCTTACATCACTCTTAAGTATTCAACTGCGGTACTACCTTTATCATTCTTATAAGAAAAGCGCAGTCCGGGTCTGAACTGTCTGCAAACAGCTAAAGTTAACTTTGAACCTAACACCACTCTTAAGTATTCAACTGCGGTACTACCTTTATAATTCTTATAAGGAAAGTGCAGTCCGGGTCTGAACTGTCTGCAAACAGCTAAAGTTAACTTTGAGTATGTGTCTACCTCTTTGAGCCAATATTCATTTTCCGCTGGAGAGCACTCTGGTTTTGGCTTGTAAGCAGCCCCCCCCCCCCCCGACACACACACACACACACACACACACACACACACACACACACACACACTCATCTTCAACTTTCTCTCTTATTCCCTTCTGTTAGCAAATAGTATCCATAACTGATCAAAACTGTGTGTTTGTTAATTTAAACTGAGACCACAGTAGCCTATTGATACAAGTTTATCCTGTTTTTCCACCTGAGAAATGGTTAAGAAATGACTTGCAGTTTCAGAGCAGTCCTTGGTCAATTGTGATTGTTTCTAAAACACAAACTTGCCTTTGCTTTGGCTCATTAGCAGCAGTACAAAGAACTGCCTGCTTACAGCCTTGTTCTCCACTCCCCCTTCCCTGTTTATTACCTTAAGACAATCCCAAAGTTAATAAATATTACCTGTGGCAGGCACCATTTTTAAAACTACAATCCACTCTGCTACAGGCCCCATGAGGAGCTCAGTGTCTCTCCAGTAAGTGTCTTACAACTGTAAATGCCTATTTATGTTGAATTGTGTTAGACATTTTACAACTGTATATGTTTATGTTGAATTGTGTTAGACATCTAATATGATTTATGCTTTATTATTGGAAGTTACTATGGCATGCTAGCATTTTGTCTGCACCAAGTTGTTTTTAGTATAATAGTATGGTCTATTTGCATAGCTGCACCTTGTTCACTAATGTTATTCATGTAATTGTGTTGTGTGTAGGCAGCTCATACTGATGTCTAATTATTTCTATATAATTGTGCTGTTACTGGTGTAAAGAATCACATTAGAAAACCACGACAGAGTGCTGCTCGCTATATTTTTATCTGTGACTGCATAACTGTCTGAGGTTTCTTCTAACAGATGTTTTTCCAATTGGCTCAGTATCTGCATGTACTAGTAGTTGGTTCAAGGCATTTTCCTGCATGCAGTAGCTATTTGCTCAGTTTGTTTTGTGTAATCTGTATAATATATCTTTACCATCTCAAAGTGCTTACTCCTCTCTGTACTCTTCTTTTCTAGACCTAACACCACTCAAGTATTCAACTGTGGTACCACCTTTAACATTCTTATAAGAAAAGCGCAGTCCGGGTCTGAACTGTCTGCAAACAGCTAAAGTTAACTTTGAGTATGTGTCTACCTGTTTGAGCCAATATTCATTTTCCCCTGGAGAGCACTCTGCTTTAGCTTGTAAGCAGCCCCCCCCCCCCACACACACACTCATCTTCCACTTTCTCTCTTACTCCCTTCTGTTAGCAAATAGTATCCATAACTGATCAATACTGTGTGTTTGTTAATTTAAACTGAGACCACAGTAGCCTACTGATACAAGGTTATCCTGTTTTTCCACCTGAGAAATGGTTAAGAAATGACTTACAGTTTCAGAGCAGTCCTTGGTCAATTGTGATTGTTTCTTAAACACAAACTTGTCTTTCCTTTGGCTCATTCGCAGCAGTACAAAGAACTGCCTACTCACACCCTTGTTCTCCCCTCCCCCTTCCCTGTTTATTACCTTAAGACAATCCCAAAGTTAATAAATATTACCTGTGGCAGGCACCATTTTTAAAACTACAACCACCCTTGTCACTATCACATGTTCATTTATCAGTTAACGCTGTTAACTGATTATTTCCCGCCCCCAGTGGTCCCACTTTTATTACACTCACAAACCCCTCCCATCTTTCCAATAGCCAACCACAGCGCTAACCCAACACTACCTCCTCCATCTTCCCACTACTATCACACCTCCTCAACTAACATGTACAAGCATACCTTACCTATGCTCACTGCATGCACTCTCCTTGCATATCTTACATCCTACCAAAGCTCCATCATTCCCCCACTCATCCACTACCACTGTGCTACTACTCACACCACCACTCATGTCTCACCCTCACACAGCTCCCCTCCCACCAACTCAAGAACCATCCCTATGCACCCCCCACATATTCTACCAACTATATTACTCAAACATAAAGCATCCCTACAACTTAACATAGTAACCCTCCCACCATACCTATTACCCACAGAGCACAATCATAAAGTTTCCCTTATAAACAAACACATTCAAAAACTGAGAAAACTAATAACCTCATGCATATCAAAACTAGCCCTAAGTGGAGACATCCACCCCAACCCTGGCCCTACCATCTCCAACCCCAGTCCTCATAATCAGACTAGAAACCTCAACTTCTCCCATATTACAGCCAATAGAAAGCCAAGTGACTTCCATCTACTAAGCCTAAATATTAGAAGTATATCCAACAAAGTCCATGAACTCCATGCCACCATAGACTTGTACTCCCCAGATATAATCATCCTGACAGAAACCTGGCTAAAACCTCATATTACCAGTGAGCAAATACTCCTTACATGTTACGGCATACTAAGAGTAGACCGGCTAAACAAGAAAGGAGGCGGTCTACTCTTACGCTATAATATTTAAACAGCATCTAAACATTCAGATCTTAAAATCATCAGCTCCAGAAATAGGCAATGAAGAAATAATATATACCAACCTCAAAATAAACCAAAACAAAACCATCAACATAATTGGATGCTACTTCCCACCTGGCCAAAACATCCCTCCACTAGAAACCCTCCTCAGCTGGTCTACCCACCATCTCCCCCAAGAAACTATCATTTTAGGTGATTTCAATATTGACTGGCAATCCTATTCTGGCAACCATCCAACCCATCATGTAAACCTTCATGGCTTCACCCAACTAGTCCAGTCGCCAACCAGGATAAATAAAAACTCAAGTAAGCAGACTACCCTGGATTGGATACTAGTCAGTAAGAGCCCCCAGTCATATATAACAGGCTGCTTATCAGATAGCCTCAGTGATCACTCCCCAACATTCCTACTCAAAAAATACCTATACCAAGCTAAACCTGTCATCTACCATGAAATACGTAAAAAACTAAACTTTAACCCACTCACATTCATCTCATCCCTCAAGGAATGTAACTGGCATCCTCTAAAGTACCTCAGTCTTGATGACGCAGTTGAATTTTTTAATACTACCTTCCTGAGCATCCTTAATTACCATGCCCCCATAAGACTTTCCAGAACCAAAGCACAACCCTTCCCCATGGCTACAGAAAACCACTAAGTCAGAAATGAAAAACAGGGATAAAGCCAGGGAGCAATGGTGCAAAACCAAAACCCCCTCAACTAGACATAAATTCCTAGAACTATGCAATAGAGTCAAAAAGCTAATAAAACAGGACAAATTCCAATACTACCAGTTTGCCCTAGACTCCTCACAACACAGCCCCAAACAATTCTGGTCCTCCATAAACTCCGTCCTCCACCCAGGTAAAGTCAGTACCCCTCCTCCTAACATTCCTCACTCCTCATAAAATATTGCTACCTCATTCAACACACACTTTACACAAACCATACTATCACTAGCTAAACAACACAACCCCCCTCTCCTCCAACCCACACCTTCAACTAGTGATCTCCCCACTGCCTTCTCTTTTTCTCCTGTACCTACCTCCAGCATAAAAAAACTCTTAACTAAACTTAAACCCACCAAATTAGCAGCAGACAACCTCCCAAGTGAATACCTACAAATCGCAGCTGATGTTCTGGCCTACCCAGTATCCATCTTGATTAACCGATCTCTGTCAAAAAGTTACGTTCCCACATTGTGGAAAGTATCACATATAATTCCCCTCCGCAAAGGCGGACCCTCCACAGAACTAACCAATTACTGCCCCATAGCTATTCTCTCTCCACTCTCCAAAATACTAGAGAGATGCATACACTCTCAGGTCTCAGACTACCTCCTTACTAACAACCTTTTTCCAATACTCAGCATGGTTTCCGACCAAACCATAGCACCACCACTGCCTTACTCTCCTTTACTAACACTATCCTTCAGCATAAAAACAATGGCTATCTCTCCTCTGCTACTTTCCTAGACCTATCTAAAGCATTTGACATGGTCCCACACAAACAACTTATCTCTGTCCTCAATAACCTATCCTTCTCTCATTCAGTCACCAACTGGTTTCAGAGTTACCTGTCTGACCGCCAATAATCCGTTGTATGGCAGAATGACATATCTCCCCAACTACCATCCTTGGACCCCTACTCTTCTCTGTTTACACCAATAACCTAGCCTCTGCCACCAAACATGGCACACTCATACAATACACAGATGACTCAACCATCATCTGCTCAGCCCAGTCCTTACCCAAACTGCAAAAAGTCACACAGGAAGCCTTTTCCTCTGTTGAAACATGGTTATCCGATGCCCAATTAATACTCAACCCAAACAAAACTAAACTACTCATCTTCCAACCCACCAAACATACTCAAAACAACTCTCACTTTAACATCACAGCAAAAGACAACACCACTATATACCCAACTGAACACACCAAATTGCTAGGAGTGGAAATAGACAATAAACTAAAATTTGACATTCACATATCCATGACCATAAAAAAAAGTCCACAAAAAAACTAGGTGCGTTATACAGAAATAAGCAACTTCTCACCAAAGCAGCAAAGATTTCAATAGCAAATCCCCACCTTATCTCCACCCTACTTTAAGCCTCTCCAGTATATAGCAACCTAAGGCAATGCGATCTAAACAAGCTAGAGACCTGCTACAACAAAATTGCCAAATTTGCCACAGGGGCATCCTACCGTAGTCACCACTGTCTCTCATTTGCTGAACTGGGCTGGCTTGAACTCCCTCACCTCCTTCAATGGTATCAACTCTCACTCGCCCACAAACTAGTAAACCATCCACTAAATGTCCCTTCCCTTCAGAATCTACTCCAGCCCTATCGAACCACCAGACCACTAAGATCCAGCAACAAAAATCACTTGCCGATCACTAAAGCCAATAACTCTGCTGGTGAAGCACTATTCTCTTGCACCATAGCCAAATTATGGAACTCCCTCCCACCCACAATTACCTCCATACCATCATGCACCCACTAAAAGCGCACCTAAAAACATGCTGGCTATGCCCTTGCAACTCCCACTCTAATATCACCCACCCCATCCAACCACTACCTTTCTTTCCACTCCACTAACCACCTTGATTATAGCAAGCTTAGATGCTCATAAGCCTAGTACTTATTATACAGCAGGAACTTCTTATTGTAACATTTGTTAATGTCTGTTATGTACTTCACAGATAAAGATTCTAGTTGTCTAATGACGTACTATGTTCTTCATCTGTAAATATGTTGTAAGTAATTGCTATGTTAAATTGTTAATCGCTATGTAATCCAATGTAACTACTGTCTGTTTATTTTAACTGTGGAGCTTTTCTCCCCGGGCTTCCGCTGAAAATGGACCTACATCCAGTCGGACACTCCCGGTCAACAAATGTAAATAAATAAATAAATAAATATTAAAACCCTATAATTTTCCCAAAACTAGCTTTTCATTTTCTATTTTGAAACACATTTTTTTTTCAGTAAAGCCACAGCAAGGAAGCCAAAAGAAGTATTTATAATACATACAATAATAATCACATTAACCAAAGCACAAATATATTATAGATTATAATTGTTTTACCCATGAATGATACAGGTAACTAACAGTTATACTTTATTAGTAACTTTTGCAAACTTTCCCGGTGTTGGAAACAAATGTATTTCTATAGCCTTAAATAAATATGACAAATTAACTCAGTCAAATGCATTTTTCAAATCTAAGGTTATAACGTCAAGCTTAGAATTATTTACATTAGCATAATCTGTAATTATTCACATTTTCTGTGTTCTGTTGGAAAGAAAATCACTTTGGTTTTCATGTAGCATTGTTACCTCGCAGCAAAAGGTTCTCCCGTTCGATTCTCGGCTTGGCTTGGGAGTGCCTTCTGTGTGGAGTCTGCATGTCCTCCACGCGGTTGGGTAGCGTTCGAAAGACTTGTGTGCGTAAATGGGCATGCCTTCATTGAAGGTTGGGCGTCGAGCTGGCACCTCGGCATTTTGTAAAAATCTACTGCAAATCATTAGTGGACAGGAGTTCCGCTGTGGCGACCCCTTACCGGGAAAAGCCGAAAGACAAACAACAACTACAACAACAACTTCATTAACTGGTTCCTACAATATGGTTATAACTATAGACATGAAAAGTTTAAAATCAGTGTTCAGCAATGAGGTAGGTCTATATTAGGATCTTTCCCCTGTTTTAATACTGGTGTTAATAAACAATATTTCCATAAAAGTGGTATCCCATATCTTTTTGAACTGAGAAGCACACACTTAACAGAGCTCTTATGTTACAGCTCAGTAGTTCACATATTTTTGCAAATAAACCATCTCATCAGGAACTTTATTATTTAGATGCTCTTTCACTTTTTCTTTAATTTCTTGCATTAAAGTAACCACTAATTTCCTTCTTAATCCCTTCTCCAAACCTTCTTTCTACTACTTCTGTCTCTGGTAACAATGACTCAAATCCTGGGACTTCCTGTTTAATCAGTGTCTATCTTTTCATAATCAAGAGATCACAAGTGAAGTTCAACTTTCAGTGGTGATATTTTTCCAAACTGCTGTCCCCCTTGGTCTCCTTTTCCTGTTTTTTACTGCACAAATGAGGCATGGAAACAACACCCCCATTATTTGCTTCTTCAAGTGGCAATATTCTTTTTACCACTCTGAATAAACCATTTCTGTCAGATAACTGTTTATCTGCCATTCTACTATCCCTCCCACCCACCTTTGTGTCAGGAATGGGAGATCTCTACACTCAGCATCAGTTCCTCGTGAAATGAGTAAGTGAAGTTCTTCAGCATCCTTAACACATGTTCCCTAATTGGTATCAATAAAATTTTGGGGCAAATATATCTATATGTTTATGAAACAAACAAGGAACACTGACTAAAAAATTTTTTTATGTATCCGTGCATCAAATCTGTTCCATGCATGAGAACAAAAAAGCTAGTGCAGACCACTTGGACCTTGTATTTCTTTACAGATCTCTGTCTCCTCACAGAGTTCAAAATCCAGCAAACTGTGACCATCTTTTAAAGTAACACAGAAATACTCCAAAAAACATAATTAAACAGGAATCAGGACTTTATAATTAATAAAAAGACTAAAACAGTAAAATGAATATAATAAGATAAAAAAAGCAACTGAAACAACTGAAAGTATAAACTCCAAACAGAAAATGAAGCGATGTAGGAAGATAAAAGAAGTGAAAACATGAAGGACAAATAGTCACCACAGCAACACTCTAAGCCAGGAGTCAGATTACATACAGGCACATAAAAATGTACTAGAAGGAACCTTTGATCTATGAAATAAAACTGAAGACAGAGTATGCAAAAGTAAAACACTGAATGGATACAAAAGTGCATTAAAATAAAAATAAATTGCACATAAAAATCACTTCAGCAACTTAATAAAATAAACACAACAAGGATACTATCAGCTAAACAAACATACAAAAATTGTGTGTGTGGGGGACAATTACTGCTTATGTGTTTTATAAGGTTTTGGGGGTTGTAACCAAAGATATTACCTCTGTCAACATTTTTAGGATTGAACAAGTATATTCTAAATTAAATCAACTTAAATAGAGTTGGGGGCACTATCACTTGCAGATAGGTATCTTTCAGTTATTGAAGTTGTCCCGAAATGATTACTGTTTTGAATATGATTGAAGCTGTGCTACCTGAAAAGCAGCATACATATGTTTATGAAGTAGTACTGATATGTCAGTCTTCTCTTTTATCCTCATTCAACTGCTATTATTCAGTTGATGCATTGTGTAGTATTAGAGCTGTTTATAAAATGGACTATGCAATAGCACGTGAGAGTTTGACAGAAATGTCTCTTAAATGTCTACCCTGAAAATTTCATATCAAAATCCACACAGTTAAAAAGTTATAACCATACACAGGTGTCAGTTATTTAACATTACCAGAGCAACTATGCCCCCCGCCCTGCCTTAGTAATACATGCTAACCCTAAACCTGTCTCTAACTCTTAACGCTAACCCTAACCCTACAGCTTACCTTAAAAACATTTCCCTAACATCACAACTACACAAGACAGTATAAGACATGCATACATAAACTGATACACACAAATACACATTCTAAGCAAATTTATCCACTTGCCCAACCCTTACATGATCACTAACTTGCAAATGCTCACACATACCCAAATACACACACACACACACACACACACACACACACACACACACACACATACAAACACTATGCCCTTATCTAAACTTTACCCTAATCCTAACTCACATATACTCAAAATACTCAAAACACAAACTAAAGCAACAGCCTCAGGTAACCCTTACCATGACCATAAACTACATACCCTCACATACACACACATGCACATGGACAAACACACACACACACACACACACACACACACACACACACACACACACACACACACACACACACACACACACACACACATTAAAGGTATGCCATTATTGCGACCATCTCTTCGATTCCTTCCTGTCTATATTTTAAGAATACCCACAGGCATTGAAAGAGTTTCATCCTTTTAAATTTCTGTGTGGCAGGCACCATATGAGGTTGTTAGACAAAGCCAAACAAATGTAAGGAGTTGACTAACCCCATTTACGAATATACTAGAGCATTATATCACCCTCCAAGACAGATTGAGGTAGGAATGTTTATAGTCCAAGTGCATATGGATAGTGCACAAATCACCCAAGAAATGGTTACAAGAGGAATGCTAGATGCAGGGAATTCCAGGCTAGTGTCCACATATTAGTCTTAGTTCCCGCTGCTAAGAACATGTTTTAAACTAAATGGCAGGGAACTCTTGAGGACATTAAGAAATTAAATTATATAAATTATAAAGTCAAACTGATAGGAAAGAGACTACCTTAAGAAGTCTACCATGTGAATGTGTTGAAGCCCTGGAGAGATGAACAGATAGTTGTGGAAGTTCAACAGCTAAGGTCAAAGAAACTGATGAGAAAAAAATGTATCTATACCCCAGTTCCTGCTGGATGATATGCTATCAAAACCCCAGAAACAGAAATACAAAAAAAAAAACTATTTTGAAGCAAGGAAGTTTTCTCTGAATAGTCTTGTAAAAGTTAATTAAACATCACATCATAAACAGCCCTGGGGAGAAGGTCAATATGAAACCCATGGAAGTCCTGAATCTCAGAGGAAGGATGTCCATGAAGAAATAAAAAAATATTCTCCAACCTAATGATTATTGAAGCATCAAATTAAGAGTCTATAGTTCTGGTTCTTAAACCAGACAGAACTACAAGGTTCTGTAATGACTTCAGGAAACATTTGACAGTTGTTCTATACCTACAGCAGAAGAACTAATAGAATGGCTATAAACGTCTGGTAAAGACTAAGTTATTAGGTCCATGGTGGTTAGTAACCTAGTCTAGTAAAGGCTAGGTTACTAACTACCATGAACTTAACAAAAGCTACTAATAGACTCCCATGAGTGGAGAAGTTAACTCAAAAATTAACCTCCCAGCCATTGAAGGGCTGTTTTAGAACACACTTCCTCCCATTTAGCCTTTTTAGTACCTCAGCCATCAGTTGAAGGACATGAGCTTTAAAACCAGTTCCTCTGATAATGGTGGATATCTAAATAATGTGATTATACATTTGGTAACTGGGACTCATAGTTACTGAAATTGCAAGTTGTCTTGGACTCTCTAAAGCAGACAGGGTTTACAGTGAATGCCCCTTAGAGTAAAACTGGAGTGACCAATGGACAATTCTTAAGTGGTATTATAGATCCTCAAAAAGAAAATGTGGAGGAAATAATAGATTGGTCAATATCTCAGAGCAAAAATCAGTTTAGAGACATTTGACTTTGTTGGAAATTATAGGAATTTTGTGCCATATTTCACAGCTATTGGATTTCTCTCACCAATCTAACTAGATATAAGAAGATAATGAAGATAAAGTGCATCCTGGAGGCAAAAGCCACCCTCCATTGGTTGAAGAAAATACTGTGCTTGAAACCCAAGCTGTTATCCACTGATTTTAAGAAGTACTTTATAGTTAATACTGATGCATCCAGTGTAAGCTTAGGCACAGTGTTATCCCAAAGGATGAGTGCGGAAGATCATGCAAATTCCTATCTAAGTACAAAATTGGCATGACATAAGCCAAATTATTAGCCATTGAGTGTCAGTAATTTGCAATATACTGATCACTGGAGCCTTTCTGTTACTGAAGCCAGCAGCCACAGGATGCAAGAAATTGTAACCCTTTCTGGTCAGGGCACATGACTTTTGCTGCACATACATTCCAAGTTACTCATACACTATACCACACCTACAGGCATTTTGGAGAATATTTATTCACCTACTGAACATCACTGGGAGGTAGGTAGGAAGTGGTGCACCCAGTGAAAACCCATAGCTGAATTAAAAAAATAAATGTTAGCGTGGGGGATTCAGCTTCCTATAGCAGATCTTGATACTTCACATCTCTCTCTCTGTTGTTGTTGTATCTTTCGTCTTTTCCCAGTTAGGGGTTGCCACAGCGGAACTCCGGTCCACTAATGATTGGCAGTAGATTTTTACGTACCAAGTTGCCAGCTCTGATGCACAACCTTCAATGAAGGTACGCCCATTCACGCATATCTCCACATAGAAGACGCTTTAGCTGAGAATCGAACAGGACAACATCATACTGTGAGGTGACAAAGCTACCGCAGCACCACCACCGCAGTGTGCTTTTGTAATATTTTAGTACAGGTACTGGCTTCAATACTTCTTTCTTTTTTATCTCTTAAGTAAATATCAGTGGGAATGTATGCATCTTACAATACTATAACCTACCATCCAGAATGGCTTCCCTGTCTAACGCCTACTTATTCTTAGAATAAGCTACAGATACCCAATGAGACACCAAAAAGAAAGAGAGAGAGGGAGAAGAGAAAGAGCATGGCATGAAGAGAGATAGAGATCATTCTTAGACATATTTCTATAATTTTATTCTCAGTAAAACATACTGCAGCCTGCCTTAATAACTACATAGTGTCCAGATGTTCATCGTGTTACCCTGCTGCAGTCATCACACTTGGGTTATCCTGCCGTCAGGCGGTCCCACAGTCGGCCTGAATTCCAAAGTCTTGGTCCAGCGTCAGTTGCTGTCGCTTCTTCCCTGACGTCAGTGTGCCAGGGGTATATAAGAGGCATCTGACGCCATTTTCTCCAGTCTTTCTTGTTGCGCGGTGCCCGAAGCAGAAGCAGTTCGCAAGTGCCGGTCGGCCGACACCTGAGATTTTCAAATCGAATTTCAGTCCGAAGTCTTTAAGTACCCCATTGGGGAACCTTTTCTTGCCTCAGTCCGATGTCAGAAAAAGTTAACAATTGCATTTCTTGTGGGAAGCAAATACCTCATAAGGACTTCCATTCTTTTTGTATTCCTTGCCTAGGCCCAGACCACGATGTCACAGGTTGTCAGTTTTGTGCTAGGTTTAATAAACAAACTATCAAATGCCGTTTTGACTTCGCACAACATTACTTTGGTAGGAAATTTAATTATATCATGCCGTCAGAGCAGCCGATGACCGGCATGCATAAAAAACGCAAGGATAAGGACAGGCAGCCTAGGAACAAGCCAGACTCCGAGGCCTCGGCTGGGCCTGTTGCAGGTTCTCCAGTTTTCAGTGAGGCACCTACGCAGCCCCTGACGACCGCAGAATTGGAACCCCAGACAGCTGCGGATTCTCAAGCGGAGTGTTCTAGGCTGACGCAGCCATCTTCATTAGGCCCTTCCAACACCGGAGCAGAAGGAGATCCCGGTGCAGTGGAAACACCTTCGGTTGCAGAAGGTGTCTTCAGACTGACTACACTCACCATTAAATCTTATGCTAAGCTTAAAACTCCAGTAAAACCAAAAAAGACTGTACATCAGTCTACAGTTCAAGGTCCCATGCCTAAGAAACAGATGCTTAAGATGGCTGAAGATTTGATTACCCTAATCAGGGGTTCCCACCCTCCCCCCCAGATAAAAGACCAAGACAAGAGGAGGGTTATGCTTCCTCTGACCAGGTTTCAATTTCCTCAGATTCTTCTCAGGAACAGGATTACACGTTTCCCCCTTATGAGGACTCTGATGCTGAAGACTCTATCCCCTCAGCATCTCCCCCTGAAGACTACTCCTTTGGGGAAACTTTACAAACCATGAGGGAACATTTCCACTGGGAAGGCCAGGACTACTCTGATTCTAAGAAAAGGCTCAGAGAGTTCCTTTTACTACCCCAGCACAGACCACTTGCTATCCCTCCAGTTTTAGATATTGTGGATGATGTTTACTTGGAGTCTAGTCTAAATCCAGACTCTCTACCTCCTGCTCCAGCCAAACCAGACAGATACTACAGAGTGCCTGACTCACACAAATTCCTTTATAAAAGCCATGTGGCTGACCCAGAAACAATTTCCCAGGGTCCTAAGGGGGCTAAAGCTTCTATGGCTAAAACTCCTGTGCCCTTTGAAAGGGATTCCAGAGCCCTAGATAGATGGGGAAAGAAAATATACACCTCAGCAACTCTGGCTATGAGAGCATTAAATTGTCAGTTTCACATGCTGAAATATCAGCAATTCCTAATGTCTCAATTAAAGCAAAAAATGAGCACACATAAAGAACAGTCTGAATTCAAGGAAATGCAGGATCTGTTGCATGCAGCTGAACAGGTGGGCAAACATACTTTACAATGTGGATTTGATTCATAGGAAGCTTCCTGTAGGGCAGCTGTTACTGGGTCTGTCATACGTAGGCATGCTTGGTTAAAAGGACAAACCCTGCCTGATCATGTCAGAGCAAAATTATTGGATGCACCTTTACAGCAGGATATATTATTTGGTGTCAAAGCAGAAGAGGTCTTAAAGAAAATGGAGGATAAGGCAAAGTCTATGCAGACGGTCAAGGATTTTTACAGGTACAACCCCCTTGTTTCAGCAGAAATTGGCCAACAAAAAACTGGTCCTTTCCAGCTTCTGACAGATCACAGAGGGGCAAATACAGAAGCCCAAGGGGCAGAGGTCAGTCACAAGGCCCTTACAAACCTCGCCAATGGGGTGCTGCTACCCAGAAAGGAGGAGAAGACAGGCCCCAAGCTAGCAAAAGACAAACACAATGACTCAATCCTCAAACTACCAAGCAAATCTCTCCTGGCAGCCCTCTTGGGAGGAAAATTAGCATTTTTTTGCAGACAACTGGCACATCATCACAAGGGACAAATGGGTCCTAAACATTGTCTCACAAGGATACAGATTCCACTTTCATACCTTGCCAAGGAAAAAAGGAATGCCAAACCTGCCACCAAATCAATGGGCAGAGGCACAAAAACAAATTACAGCTCCCATGGACATGAGAGCCATTCAACAGCTACCTACACAGGAGCAAGGACAAGGATTTTACTCTTTCTAGTCCCAAGAAAAGACAAAGCATGGAGACCCATTCTGGATCTTTCAATTCTGAACACCTATCTGCAAGTACCAAAATTCAAGATGCTAACACTACAGCAGCTTCTTCCCATGCTGGGCAAGAATGCTTGGCTAATCACTTTGGACCTCAAAGAGGCATATCTGCATGTCCCTATCAGACAAAATTGCAGAAGATACCTCCACTTCATTGCAGGTTCAACACACTATCAATTCTCTGCACTGCCCTTTGGCTTATCTACTGTGCCCAGGGTCTTCACAAAATGCCTGGCACCAGTAATTGCATACTACAGACAAAGAGGAATTCAAATATACCCATACCTGGACGACTGTCTTATTCAAGCAGAAAGCAAGGACATTCTTTTAAAGCATCTGGCATTTGTCAAACACCTTCTAAGTTGCCTAGGGTACACAGTAAATGAAAAAAAATCAAAAGTAGTGCCCTCACAAAACATAATATTCCTGGGTGCCAGCTTGAATACAACGGCCCAGATGGCTTATCTCATGCCAGACAAGCAACAACAGCTGACTCAATATTTCAAAATAATGGCAACAAAAACCCAACTCCCTGCAAGAAAAATTCTGCAGGCCTTGGGATTCATGGCATCTTGCATACTACTAATACCATTTGCAAAACTGCATATGAGGAAATTACAATGGTACCTGAAAAGCGTATGGACTCAGCACAGCCACAGCTTGGAAACAGTGATACCACTCATTCCCTGCCTTCAACAGGAGTTTCTATGGTGGGCACAGGCATGTCACCTCAACAAGGGTCAGCCTTTCACCTTACCCACAGCCAGGCAAACTATGACAACAGATGCATCGGACTATGCCTGGGGAGCACACATGGCAGGACAGTGCATTCAGGGCAAATGGACTACAGATCAAAGGCATCTGCATATCAATCAAAAAGAAATGCTAGCAGTACAGAATGCCCTAACAGCTTTCAAGGACCTCTTACACCCAGGACAACTAATAATAAAGACGGACAACACCACAGTAATGTGGTACATAAACAAGCAAGGGGTCACACATTCCTACCCTCTATGCAGGCAAGAAATGACCTTGTGGAACACAGCACTGTCTTACCAGGTTCAATTACAAGCACAATTCCTGCCAGGAAAGAAAAACACATTGGCAGACGACTTAAGCAGAAACATCATGGATCCACATGAGTGGAAACTAGATTCACAAGTATTTGCAATGATAGCTCAAAAATGGGGACGGCCACACATAGATCTGTTTGCCAGCCCCCAAAACTACCAACTTCAAAAATTGTGCACAAGGACATTCCATCCACAAGCTTGGAAAGTGGACGCCCTCTCATTCAGTTGGAAAACATTTACAGTGTATGCCTTTCCTCCACTGCCTCTTCTAGCAAAGGTACTGCTGAAAGTCAGATTAGAGAGGCCACAAATGATACTCATTGCACCAGACTGGCCACGCCAGCATTGGTATCCAATTCTAAGGAACATGGCCCACGGCCCACCGTGGATTTTATCACAAATTCCTCACCTGCTCACCCAGCGAGACAATCAGATTCTACACAGCCAGCTCAAGACTTTGAACCTGGCTGCATGGCAAATTACCTAAACAACCAGCCAACTCCTCCATCCAAAGCTGTTATGGATGTCATTCTGGAGGCCAGGAAGCCCAGCACCAAAAAAACCTATTCAGACAAATGGAAAAGATTTTGCGCCTGGAACCAGGCTAAAGGCCAAAATCCCCTTGATCCAAACATTCCTCAGATTCTACAATATTTAACTGAGATGTTGCACAAAGGACTTTCCTTTTCATCTATTAAGATCCACGCCTCAGCAATTTCAGCTCATTACAACACAGATCCTCCTTTATTCTCACATCCACTCCTAAGACAGTACCTCAGAGGGGTTAAGAACATACGACCACCCAGGAGAGCACCAACACCTACTTTGGATCTCAACTTTGTTCTGGAAAAGCTTACACTGCTGCCCTTTGAACCAGCGTTTTCAGCTGATTTAAAATTTCTTTCAGAGCTACAGGCACTAATGGCAGTGGAGACTTTCCTCATTTTTCATCAAGACAGAGTATCTCTACGAACTAACCCTTCCTTTATGCCAAAGGTGGTATCCAGTGTGGCCCTAAACCAAACCATTCATTTGCCCACCTTTTTCCCAAATCCCCAGAACAAAGGAGAAAGACTCCTGCACTCTTTGGACATTCACACACAATTACGTTACTACCTGGATAAAACTAAGGCTATCAGAAAATCTGAACAGCTCTTTGTAGCCTATGCTGCAGGATCACAAGGAAAAGCTATCTCAAAACAGACCATTTCTAAATGGATAGGACATTGCATACGTTTCTGCTACACACATCATGGGAAACCAGTACCTGCTAACATTAGGTCCCACTCCACCAGGGCTACAGCTACATCAGCAGCCTTTCTCAGGGGAGTGCCAACCAAGGATATTCTGGAAGCTGCAACTTGGAGTTCAGTGCACACCTTCACCAAACACTATCACTTACCCCTATATTCTAAGACTAGAGCTGTTTTTGCCACTGCAGTTTTGCAGGGCCTACTAGCCTCTTCTAACCCTGTTTAACTCCACCACCCATCCTCAGCTTTGGGATTCAACCCAAGTGTGATGACTGCAGCAGGGTAACATGATGAACATGGTACAGTTTTGTACCTTCCATAAATGTAGATGTTCGAGTGTTCATCCTGCTGCAGTTCAGGTTACCATCCCTCCATCCCCTCTGAACTAGTTGAACTTATCTCTACCACTCTATCCTATACAACCTCTGTGGTGTATTTGCTTGTGTCTGAAGGTATTGTTTTATATATATATATATATATATATATATATATATATATATATATATATATATATTGCCTACCTATTGGGGGCACCTGACATCTGGGGCAAGAAAAACTGAAGAAAATGGCATTGGATGCCTCTTATATACCCCTGGTGCACTGACGACAGGGAAGAAGCGACAGCAGCCGACGCCGGACCAAGACTTTGGAATTCAGGCCGACTGCGGGACCGCCTGATGGCAGGATAACCCAAGTGTGATGACTGCAGCAGGGTGAACACTCGAACATCTACATTTATGGTAGGTACAAAACTGTACTTTAATCCCACAACATGTAAATAACATAAACAAAATTGTCTGCATTTTAAAACAGAATTTGTCAGTGTGCAATTTTAGATTGCACTTGAGGTGAACAGCAGTGAAGGTTTAAGATGTATTGTCAGTAAAATGGCAATGTATGTAGAAGTTAGTAAGAAGAAATTTAGACTATAATGCAGTCCATTTAAAATGTTACACTGCACGAGCTTTATTGCAAGTGGGTGATATATTTTTCTGTCTTGGTACAACTTGTCACATTCCAGCCTACGTGAGGTATTAATTTTGCTACTTAGTAAAAGTAGAAAATTAGTGAGCCACTACACTGTAAAAAAGATGCCACTAGAAACACAGCTGCATTCTGTATGAAACAGTATTTTGAGAGCTTCTAAGTACACAACATTGTTGATCTGCATTTTCTCAGAAAAATGCGGGCTTGCTGCTCCTGTTTACTTTCACAACTATTATGACCTAACTCGATTTGTATGAAGGATTGCTATGTTGCTTTTAGCTTAGTAAACTGCTTGCAAAAGGTTTGCAGCCCAGTACCACTTTAATCATGTGTGCTAACTCTAATTCTAATCCTATCCTATCCCTGCCCCAAACTCTAATGCTAACACTACATATTATCTTACTCAAACTCCCTTTCCCTAGTTGTGCCATTGCACAACATTAAACATGCAAAGTTTCAAATCTGTACCCTTCTCTGACCCTTATTCTAACCCTAACCTGCAAGTAGTAAGGCATACACTTTAACTACTATAACATTTTTAATCAAACATTAATTTTCCTGCACACTTCTACATATCTATACAATAGAAATAAGCATTAACTCATTTGTGTATTTAATCCTTTGACAGTTCAGTAATTTGTACATTCAGTCATTTTTATACTCACCAAACTTTTCAGTCAAATGAGTTTTAGATATTTTGATTTGTTTACAAGGATAGTTTAAAAAAAGCGAAAGATCTTCCTTTTCAGTGAAGGTCCAGAGAGAAAAACTCCAGCAATAAAACAAGTTATTCAGAAATAAAATGTAAGAATACAAAAAAAGTAGTTAAAACAAAGTAAACACATCAAAAGTAATACGTACAAAATATGAATGCCTTTTCATCAAATAAAATTTTCCATATTATTGCGCTTGTAAGACATTTCATTTATTAAATAATTTATTTAGAAATTATATTATTTTTTGTGAAAATGTATTAAAGAACAGAAACAGAATGCATACAGATGATGTAATATGTTGAGTAAGATTAGTACAGTAAAAAGGCAGTAAGATATCAATATTATGTATGTCTTCTTCGAAGGCACAGTAGAATACATTGGCAAAACTTAATAACAAAATATAGACAGCATAAATTCAGAACATGCATTTTTGTTATAGTTTTACATGGAAAGTCTTTGCCTGTGATTATAGGGCAGGACAACATAGAAACAAATTTTCTGGGCATACATTATTGGTCCATTTTGAAAGCAATGTCATATTCATGTCCTAAAGCTCAAATCTGCATTTCTATGTTTCATTTTTTACCAATACAACAACTGCAGTTTTCGTACTGCATAGGAAATCAGCTCAAAATCAGTTTTCTGTCATATATGGTATTAGAATTTTTGGACTAAAAACTTCCATTTGAATCTACTGTCACACCAAATCTGAGATTTATTTTTTTCTTTCAACACGTTTTGTAGTAGACAACATAAGCCTCACTCTGTGACACAGAGACATGGAGCCCTAACTGCATCCAAGGTGATCCCAGCTTAACTTGCAGTCCTGCTACTGAAGGATCCTGGCATGGAGGGAAAGGAATGTGAACAACATGGCCAGCTAACATCCCCCAAGGGGAGAGGAGGATGCAGGCAGTTCCTGACTGCACTGGGAGGTATGACTTCTGTGCTGGATACTGGAAGACTACTTCCTCTGCTTGATAAAATGGATGAAGGATGTCTAGTGGCAGAGTCCCTTGCAGAAATGGTAGCCAACAAACACAGTCAACCCATTGCATGTCTACTTTCTGCTCCTTAGCTAAGCAGCATGTTATGGAGTTAAGGATGCAGCAAAATAAACCCTCAAACCACTCATGATGGCTGTCTGAAAGGGTTGATGATTGATAGACCATGAGAACAAAGGTCACACAAAAAAGCTAGAATGACTTTAGCTACAAATCTTTCTTTTTTTCCCATCTTCTGTTTCATTCATTCTAGTCATCCAAGTGCCCCAATCCATCACTGGGTCTACCTGTTCCTCTTTCTTCCCTTTGACTTCTCCAAGTGAGATAGGGATAGCATGAATTTTAAGGTAATCCTGGGGACAATGCTTCTGTTCCTTCTGCTGTGAGAGTACATTATGACCTAACCTCACTTCCTCTCCTCCTAAACCTGTGATTGTTGACAATGTCCAAGGGCATGCCTCCCCTCAGGGGGCCTCATCGATAAATGTCCTCCACATAGATCGCACATCTATCCTTCTCTGCCAGCTCCTCAGTCATCCAAGCTGCTAATCAAAGCCAGGTCACCTGGACTGTAGATAATGTTTTATCCCTCAATGCCACAGTGCTGACTTAGAAGTTTAGTTTTTGACCTGCATAAGCAGTCTTCTATTAACAGGATATGAGACATTAAAAAAATCTATTTACATATGCATAAAATTGTGTTTATACTTAGCAGTGAACCAGATAATATCATTTGCAGATTTCTTATTTCAACAAGAGAACAAAGGAATGAGATCACTATATACTTGGAATACACCCAAACGCCTTTAACATCCCACTGGAAAAAGGAAAAACACCAGGAAATCAGAACATGTGTTTTTTTTCCCTTCCTTTGCAGGTGAAATAAACAAGATGTTTCAGTCAAAAACATACATTGTCTCAATAACAAGTGTTTTCATGACACATATGGTTATATGCTGACTGTCATCAGATTTCACTCTACTGGGGTTGGTGCTACTTATATTTTCAGACTTATTTCAATTCAGAAGATTTATTTTATTTTTTCTTTTGTTTATCAGTTTATCCAACACAGTATAGTCAAAACATCCTTTTCAGTGGAGATCCAGGGAGAAAAGCATCAAGATATTACAAACATTTTCAAACAAACATTCAGTAGTGTAAAGGAAGGGCATTAAGTAATATGCATTAACAATTACAAATTCATTCATTTATGAGATTACATTCATATGGAATAAAGGCAAACTATTACAGTATAAAAGATGCTTATATATTAATAGATGTTAAACAGTGAGCATTTGAAGAGGTCTATTAGGGGGTTAGTCAAACAAAAAAATAGATCATGCAATTAGTGCTTTTAATTCAAAGAAATGGAGGTGAATGTAGGAACTACGTAGGGCAGAATATGTTAGTACTGTTGTGAATTGGTGGTGTATAAAGCAGGTTCATTGATATATGTATGACTTTCATAAAGTATACTGTTGGAGGTGAGCAGTGTCACAAAATGATGTACATGGTTGGCTCATGCTAATAAAACTATTTAGTTATTGGCGAATACAAGTTGTGGAGCATAGGACTCAGAATGAATAGAAATAGTTTGACGGTATGACAAGCTTAAGTACAGTGGCATTTATCCTGGAGATATACTGGATTAGATCAAATGATGTGATAGGCAAAGTTTTAGTTGTACTTTAAATGATTTTGCATTCTGAATGGATTTCAGTGGAAGTGAGCAGTAGTTTAATAGTTTAGCTACACAATTTGAATATGCAAAGCCACCTGCAATATCAGATTATTTGGTTACAGAGACTAGTGATTTTTCTCTAGAGTGTAAAATTCTATTGGGGGAATGATGTATTAAATTGTTAAGGGCTGGGCAGTTTTCTGGCTGATACAGAAGTTTCTGTATTATAGTCAGCAGAGAGGTTTTGCAAATTTGTGAGGTTGCAAGTGGAACAAAAACCTACTTTCAATGAACACTATAAGCTTCATGTATAATCCAGGATCAGATATAGATTTGGAATGGCAGGCCAGGAAGTAATTCTGTCATGATTGTCAGTCAGTAAGTTTGGTTATAATAGATGATACATTTCCTGAGATTCTTCCCATGAAGGAGAATACACTAGATATTAAAGACAGACTTCCATCATTGCCCTCATATCACCCTATCTCGGTGTTCTTTTGTTTTCTAATGAAAATTGTATGCAGTAGTTGTGTTTCTATGTTTAAACATTTGGAAGTGTAAGTAATACAGAAAATTATCTCTGGAAGAAGACAGGATGGAGTGAGGTAAGACTATTATAATATTGTGGCACATCTCTGCCAAAGTCAGAAGTGTACTGGAATGAATCCTGCTGTTTCTCACTTTTTTAATTTCTCTAAATCTTTTGGGTTTCTAACACCATGACAGGAATTCCTAAGCCAAAGTACGATTAAAGTTCATGAAATTAGTATTGTTTCAATCTTTGATGTCAGCCAATAGTGCACTTCGCAGCACCTGCAATGTGCCCAGTAATGACTCCTTCTGCAATTTGTATGGGGATACTTGCATTGGTAGCATATCTAAATACGATTGTAGATTCTTTTTTATAAGAACCGTTGCTCCTACTAATATTGGAACTCTTTAGGTATCTTTCTTCCACATTGCTCTCATTTCTGCCTGCAAATCCTGATATTTTATGACTTTGTGTCTCTCTGTACACAAGACACTGTAGTCATTGGGTGTGGCAATTTCAATGATCAATGCTACTTTTGTCTTTTTTTCTTGGACCACTATATCCAGTTTTCTAGCATCTATCTTTTGAACTGTTGGTATTGGGTGATCCCATGTGATGTAAACTTCATCATTTTCTATGATGCTTTGTGGATCATGCTTCCAGTATTTTTCAGCCACTTCGATACCATAATATTTGCACAATCCTCAGTGCAACAGTCTTGCCACATTATTATGCCTTTCAGTATACAGTCCTTTCTCCATTAGTATGTCTCAACCAGCAATGAGGTGTGCGACTGTTTCCAATTTGGTTTTACAAAACCTACATTTGTCTGTTTCTCCTACACATTCAATGGACTTTGTAAACTAGTGTGTATGTAGCCCACTATCTTGGCTGCAAATATTAACCTTACATTTCTTAGTTTAAACTTGCTTCACCTTAACCATTCCAGCATTTGTTCCTGGTCAACATGAGGCTTTTCCAGAAGTTTTCTATACTTGCAGCTATATTTATGCTTTTTCCACATTTCTTGCCTTCTCATCTGGTTCTTCACCTTATATTCTTTCTTTGTTTTTTTTTGTCACATTCAGTTGCTGTCTAATTTTTATCTTCTACTGGTTTGATTTCCATTCCTGCTTGACACCGATATACTTCTGCTAGATTAAGCAGAGAAGTCATCTTAGATTTATTCTCCTCTTATTTCAAAACTTCCACTATGTTTTGGTCTTGTGAGGTCAATAGATATGTGTGGAGTCCCACGATTGCAGATCTATACATGTAATCAGTTCAAGGAGGCCCATCCCTCCTTCGCAATGGGGAATACAGAATCTTGGTATACACTGATTTTTATAAATCATTTGCTGAGCATGAAGCATCTTTCTTGTTTTCCTGTCTAATCTATCCAGTACATTTTGGGGCCAGTCAATCACTCCAAAACTGTAAGTTAGGACAGGAAGAGCAAATTGGTTTATAACTTGGATTTTGTTCCTAGATGTCAGTGCTGTTTTCAGGATTAATTTAATCTTCTGAAGTATTGCTTACTAAGTTTTATTCACATCTTTTCATGTTTTATTGTTAATCCTTCATCAATTCCCAAATATGTATACACTCCTTGTTGCTCAAGTTCTTTTATATCCCATTCTTGTTGCAAACTGATGTTTTCCTGGCATTGCAGCTTTCCTGCTTTAACGTTTGCTTTTGCACATCTATCAAGACTAAATTACATTCTTATATCATCTGAAAAAGTTCTGACAACTTGCAGTTGTGCTTTCAGTTCCTCATCTGATGAGTTATATAGTTCTAAATCATTGACAAAGAGAAGATGGGAAGTCTTTACACTATTGTTTTCTAGGAGCCAAATTATAGCCATGGCCTAAACTGTTATGTAAACAGCTTAATGGGTTAAGGGCAAAACAGAATAGCAGCAATAACAGAGTCACCCTGGAATATCCCTCTTTGAATGTTTATCCCCTGTGATATTAATTTGTCCTTTATCGTGGCTTAATTGCAAAGTAGTCTGCCACTGTTTTATGGTCACTGTAATATAGCCGATCAGTATAGGGTATATCTTATACATTTTTAAGAACTCTTTTATCCATGAATGTGGGATACTATCCGACTTTTTTAGTAGTCAATCCATGCAATACTTAGATTCTTCCCCTTTTTACAAGTCTCCACTATGACTTTATTTAACAACAAATGATCATTTGTTCCATATGACTTTCTTTAATTGCCATTTTTTCTACTGCCATAATTGAGTTTTCTTCTAAATGACTATAGACTCTGTCAGCATCAATTCCAGTGTATAGTTTATATGTCGTCAGAAGGCAAGTTATTGGTCTATAATTTTTAGGGTAACTTACAAGTTCACTCTTACATAGGAGCATTGTTTTTCCTGTTGTTAACCAGGTTGGTATCTGTTTGGGGTGCACATATAAATAGTTTATACTAATGGCTAAATCTTCGTGCAAAGATGTTAATACTTTTAACCAGAAGTTATGTATTGTATCTGGGCCTGGGGTTTTCCAATTAGAGGCTTTTCTTAACTTTGTTTCAGTCTCTCTGGCTGTTACTTCATCCCATTTCATATCCTGTACCTTTAACTTTCTTATTCTTTTACTTCTTCTATCCATTTAGCATCTTTGTCATCTTCCACAGGATCTTCATAGATACTTCTCCAAAATGTATCTATTTCTTCTTTTTTTTTGGTGGTCTTTCAATTCCTTTTACCTTATTTCCCAATTCTCTATAAAACTTTTTTGGGTCATCAATAGATTGCTTATTTTGTACTTTTCCTTTATATTTATCTGTGTATCTTCTAAGTTTTTCTGCCTGTGCTGAACATTTTAGACTGTTATTTGTGATAGCGCATGATAGATCCTGGTCTATTCTAATACACTGCATGGCTTTTATCACATCTACCTTTCTTAGTATTTTTTTTATCTGTTCCCTCTTCTATACTCTTCTAACAGTGACACTTCTTGTCTTAGCTGCTTTATAGTTTTCTCTATTTGATATTTCCATGATGGTATTCAATTTCTCTCCTTCCTCTCCCTTGCTACCCTGTGTTATTGTGGTAAATAAAGTCGGAAGTGTACTGGAAAGAATCCTGCTGTTTCTCACTGAGTGATGTTTGCAATGCTGGGATAGGTGACTGACAGATGACAATAATAAGAGAGGCTATATATTATTTAGCTACAAAAAATCTGTTTCTTGAGGATCTAGTACTGAGTATTTCAGAAAGCTGTACTCCTTCAGAGTAATGATGCACCTAATTGCAAGCCCCCACTTGTACAGGCATCTTCAAAGGTGCTAGTGCTTTGTTACAAGCAGTAAAGAGAGATACTTCATTTCATTATATTCCTTACCAACACCATAGCAGCTACATACTGTATATGCATTCTCCGGAATATGCTTTTTATTTTTAAATGCATACCCTAGAGTAACTGTCACCTGGGGAGGGCATATTCTAATGTTAAGTAATGAAAATGCATCTCCCTTTAATTTTGCAGTATGTCATACTTATGCAGCACTTTTATGTCTCCCTCTTTAAATGTATACAGAGACAAAATAGATGATTGTATATTTTACCAAAAAATTCTGTTATTCATGTGACAAAATCATAATGGATACATTGGAAATATTCTGTGAAGCTGTATCAGGAATAACAAATTAGTAAGTAGTGCCAAAGCTTCAGGTAATACTCTAAGATGTTGTGATGTCTCAAGTTACCCAAAGACAGCAAAATGTGTTCCCCAGTCCTTAATTTATTTCTTATAATGTATGCTACTTGAGTATTTGAAAACTAAAATTGTTACTTGCCCAGTTTATTTTATTTCAGCATGTTAGTAACCAGGTAGTAAAAGCAGAACAGTCAACATGCTTACATGGGAGCTCAGAAATATTGTGTTTTATTTTGGGTCACGCAGGAGACAAGTGTGAGCTAATGTCCTTTAAATGATACTTAAACAGGTACTGCCATATAGAATACAAATGCAGGTTAAATGATTAGACACTGTCTTCCACTGTCTACTCAAACTACAGTTCCAAAATGTCAAGTCTCAGTGTTAAGAAAACAAGAGTGTTTTGGCCCCTGCGTGTATCCCTGTATCACTGTTAAGAAACTGCACACAGTAATAAACCCTAGTTCTTAAATAGTACTTGTAAATTTTGCAGTGCCTTCTAAAGATGCACCTTTTGAAAAGTCCCCATCTTCCTCACCTAGAAAGCACAGACCTGCAAGTTTCTCTGCAGGTGTCAGTCAGATAAGTAGTCAGGGCAACTACAGATTCTTGTCTCTTCACTTGGGCTCAAGGCACTATGTTGATAGCAGGCACTTTTTCTACCACTTCAGTTTCATGACACATCAGTGTCAGAAATACAACAGAGCCTTCATCAGTATCTGTTAGTTATGAAAGGTATGAATGTAGCTCTGTGTAAGAACTCACTGGAAATTTATTTCAGGAGATCCGAGGTAGACATTTGAAAGGCAGAAGGCAAAGGACCCAGACCACAGCTCTAAGGCTGCCAGGTATAGCTCTCTTCCAGAATATTCAACTCAAATGTTGCTGTCCATTTCCTTTAGTGGTGGTTTATAATCATGCAGTGAAGGGCTTGAAGAACACTCTTTACCACTGGTTGTTCATAAAGCTGAATTAGGATGAACCTTCCTGGTATAATTTCTTGGGAGCATATCTGACAGCCAGTGTCAGAAAGCATTAAAAACATAAAGCTTATAAATTTAGAGCTGGATGTACAGAATCCACAACAGCGAGAACCACAAGGTTATTCTTCTGCCTTGCAGCCAGTTTGTGAAGATGTATTTGCATTACTGTGTGGTTTCTAGGGACATCATCACTGCAAAAACTTTGACAGAATGGAAAATGCACTGATATGGAGAGCAGAATGGTGAAGGCTTTATGGCAGAAAATACACAGAGACCCTATCATAATATATATATATGAGTACCATACACTACATCAAAAAGCATATTGCTGAATGACAAATTATCAAGAACAAATGTTTGACCACTAGAAGATTAAAACACAACACAGTATAAGCATGTTTTTTCAGGGAGAGCAAGCCTCCATGCACCCCACATATGGGAAATTCTCCCCCACACCCCCTACAAATTATATTCCAACTCTGAAATTGCAGTACAGTGGGGGGAAAATAACTTCTCCAATCTCCATTGTACTGCAATCTTGCACTGAAAAAAGTTGGTACATATGATCATTAACTTTTGAATCATATGTACCAGCACTTTTTTCTCTTCAATAATTGTTATGCACGACCAGCTGTAGAAAGAGCAAATAGATGTGTGCATGTTTGCATGCGTGTACATATATATATATATATATATATATATATATATATATATATATATATATATATTCATATACTGAAAGAATACAATGAGAGGGGGGAAATGATAGAGACACTTAAGTACTTTAAGGGAATTAATAAGGTTCAAGATATTACCTAAATTACTTAAGTTAGTTCTTATCAAATAGTAAATTTGGTGGTACAAAATATCTGACCACCTGGTGTAAGACAGGGTAAATTTCTTTTACTTCTTGACTATTTAAAGCATTTAACTTGAATAACCTAATCCCAGCATACTGTTTTAGCTTCATTTTAGCTGACTATCAATCTGCAGTTTGGACTACAGGATTAAGCATAATAAATGTACTGTGGTCATGTGCTGGATTCCTTTTATCTCTAGTTACCTACTATTTTAAGTTAATCAAGTAATTTAATTAGACTGTTTGCATATGTCAACCCAGAAAGGAGGCTCTTGATCCAAGTTGTTGTACTTATATACCAAATAAAGGAAAATGTATCTGCTATACAGCTGGGCATCCCCCTGTTTCTTTGTTTAGATAAACTTTGCAAATACTTCACTTCTGCATTCCCACCACCAGTACAACCTTTTCAACACAATTATAAAAACTAATAATACCTCCACTTATGAGAAAAGTCCTACTAATCTCAAAAGCATTTACCGTTTAATTCCTACATATAATATAATGGCTTTATATGATCCGTAACTATTACAAGGTATGTTTTTAAATTTCACATTGATTAGGGCAAGTGTGAGCAATTTAGCTTAGGTATTCTTGTCAGTATAGCATTCTACAACATTGTTTAGTGGACTCTTTATTACAATGTATGTTGCAAGAGACAGGTTCTAATAGTTAACCTTCCTTGTTATTTATTTAACCCACAACATTGAAATGGTATGAAGGAAGCAATTCAGAGACTGAACGAACGAATGAGTAAATGCTGTTTATTTAGTTTATTTACAGTTTCCTTAATTGCATAGGATTGGATATTAATCTGTGTTGATTTGTTGCACCTAGCTATCTTAATGTATTTCCTAAAACTTAACTGCAGTGTTAATTTATAGTTTGGCTGAAGTTTTTCATCTTGGTTCTACACTGAAAAATGGTCTGAGCCCAACTGGACATACCAAGTCAACACATTTGAATAGATAGAAAGCATAATTATTTACTGATTGATTGGTTGAATGATCATTTATTGACATTTGTTTACTGAGATGGTCTGACTGAGCCTAAGTCCATTTTCAGCTGAAACCTGTGGACAAACGTTCTACATTACAATGCAATGACAAAATGCTAGAAATTTTACATTCATAAAATTTATAAAATAGCCAAGAATGGTTCATATGTGCATCAATGATTCATCTTTTGAGACAAGTAATAGGGACAAACACAAAGTACACAGCAAATTGTATGGATGGAGTACAATAATTATATAGTCATGATCAAACATAGAAGATAAAGTGAGAAATGGTAGGATAAGGGTAGGTAATGCGGGTAATGAGGGTTAAGAAAGGTGAAAAGTGATATAAGACAGAATGTGAAGGTAAAGAGAGAGGATACGTGTGTTATATGGTAAGTAATCATATAAGAAAGTATAAAGTGTACTCAGTAATAATGGTCTGAGGAGGAAAACAGGGGATTTGTTAATTATGGCTGTAGGATGGATAGTTGCGATAGAATTAGTGAAAGTTCAGTGTGTCAAGAGGAGGCGTGGATTCAGTATAGGAGAAGAGTCACTGCAAGGTTAGGCAGGTTTTTAGATTATACTTAAAGCGGGAAAAATAATTTAAATTCTAAGGTCTGGTGGTACTGACTTCCATCGTTTGGAGGCACAGACAAAAAATGTATCACCATCGCGATTGAATTATTTGGATATTTACAGGAGATTCTGTGTTTGTGATCTTAGTTTTCTGGCTAATATTTTTGGATGGTGGTTAATATAGCTGTGAGCTTACTTAACTTGAAGAGTATATATCACAGGTAGCATGTATCTAGGCAAATGTAAGAAAATTATGTAATTCCAACCACTGTTTTTTTTTTTTTTTATTATTAAGGCTATACAATAATGAATTATGTTAGGGAGCCATGTTGTAATTTTTTATTGTACATTTGCTGAAATGTTTAGTTTTGGTTGACTAAGAAAAAGACCAGGTGTACTTTTCTTACCTTTTTAATGAATGTTATAATTTTATGTCAACCTGGAGCTGGAGAATTAAGGACAAATAGATTGCTAAAGTAGATTGCTTCATCTAGTGGGAAGAATTTAATAGCATTGCAGATGCATTTTTGTAGTATTTTGTAGTATTTTTTAAAAGTAAATATTTGGATTTTTTTACGGTGTATCCATTGGAAATATGACTTTTTTAGCAATTTCTGATGCCCCAAATTAGGAAGGTAGGTTAGTGGTCACTTAGAGTATCTGGTAATACACCAGAGGATAGAACGATTGCTGTGTCTATTGCTAAAATGTAATCAATTATGCTTTGTTTGCTTGTGTTTTTATCTATTCTTGTAGTTTATGAATTATCTTGCTATATCTGTATATACTTCTGTATTATATCTATATCTGTATGTATATATTTATATTTATAAATAAACAGGTGCAAATGCAAATATATATCTATGCATATTACTTGTAATAAATATATAGAATTAAATGTATTAGTCTGGATAACAGAAGTTGTACTAGAACAAGAAGCAGAAAGGAAGGGGATGAAAATTATTTTGATATATGTCGCCATGTTTTTGTAGTCGATCACAACATCCTCTTACTGAAATGTGTATAAGCTCCGTTACCCTTCCATGGTTACATGACTATCAAACCAACTGCTACTTTTGTGTCAAAGTCCATGTCCCCTCTCTCATTCTGCTAAACACCACAAAAGAGTTACCAAAAGACTTCATACTGTCCCCCCTCATCTTTTATGTTTTCGTTAACAAACTAGCAAATGAACTGCTTCACCTGCCGATACTATTATATGTCAATGACATGGTGATTTTCTGCATACATCAATCCTTCAATACAATTCAGAAAGAATTACATCTCACTTTCTTGTAGTCTTGCTTTCAATCAATAGCAAAAGCCAAACCAAAGAAAAAAATATACTCTTTGGTACTAAACAAAAACTTAACAAATTCTGATCCCCACTTCAAATAAAGGACCACAACAACATCCCTGAAGAAACTGCCGAGTCTTTCAAAACCTATGCATCTGGTAGAATCCTTTTCTTACCTCCATCATCCACCTAAACGACACAAGAAAAAAAACAACACAATACTCTTCTGGCCACAAATATATATCTTCCTTTCCTTGTAACCAGGACAGCAATAGGAGAAAGCATTGTACTGTCCCAGTCAGAACATGACTTACTCTTAGTAGTATCAGCTGTCAAGCACAGCTCCACTTTAATACAGACTGTTAGCAATAGAATATGCAGATCCCTCATTCTTGCATTAAAGAAGGAGCATCACTGCAAAACCACAGAAAGAACAGATTGGCTACCAGTGAAATAAAGGATAAACCATCTCCTGGGTTCATAACATTTAATATCTCTTAACAACAGAACACCCCCCCACAAAAAGTTACATTAATAAGACAATCATTGTATTACAATCTCAACTAAAGTTGTTAAGCTCTACTGTGTTATGTTCTACCATATCTAAAGGATATTAAGAGCTGCTACTACATTTATTTACATATGCAATGCCATTACAATTTATTGACTAGTCGTGTTTTATATTTAGAAGTAATTGTGCAATTTCTATATTATTACTATTTTATGATCTAATTATACATCCCCAGTCTAAGACTAAAATTGGTCTTTTGTGATCAGGGCTCTACCCTGGTGAATTAATATTAAGTAAATAATTAAAATAATACACACAGGCACTGAGTTGTCTTTTTTTCCTCCTTGTGTAACAGTGTTATATGTCTTTCATCATGGCTGGAAAGCGTGTTGCATATCAGCTAATTTGCCTGATCATCAAGTGAATAAATACGTTGGTAAAATAATATTCTGATGCACAGAGTTGTCTTGTGAGAAAGTTGAAAAAACAAAAGTTTCAACACATTTGATGAATACATTTAGCAGACAGCATTTCATCCAAGTTTGCTGTCGAACGAACATTGTTTCCAGAGTTTTATGGTTCATTATCTAGGACAGCTGGCATATTAAGAGGGCCAAATGACCTTTGGCAGCTAAAAGGCTCTATATTTCTTTGTGTTGGACAGAGCTTACTCATCTGTAGACTGTTTGCCAGACATGTTTTTAAAAAATGAATAAAAAACAGAAACTGCCATGCATTTAGGTGTCAGACCACATGGAGATCCTGCTAATTTTATAACATTCAGCTTCATAGGTTCATTGGTCTATATACATATACTATCAGTCAAATAGACCTTGCCAGGTGCCTGCAACAGCTGGAACATCCTTAAAGGTTTCTCACTAAAATAATAGTTTCCTCCGGGTACTCCGGTTTCCTCCCACATTCCAAAGACATGCACCTGGAGCATTTCTCCCCGGGCCTCCGCTGAAAACAGGCTCTGTGAAACCTAGTCGGACATTCCCGGTCAACAAATGTTAAATAAAATAAATAATAAATAAAAATAAAATACAGGGTAAACCCAATATATCATATACAAACAGATTAAAAGCCCTGTCACTGTATTCAGTTTCTTACCGATTACTGAGGTGTGATCCATAACTGACCTGCAAGGCAGTCTCTGAACTAGCCCTGATTAAAACTTTGCATATTCACAAAAGTAACTGCATGATGGTTACCTATTCCAAGGATCTAAACCTGATCTCTGACATAAATAGATCATGCTGGAGAGACAGATATGTGTCCCAGAGACTGCCCAACCTCTGGAATAGACTTCCTATACATATGAAGCAGAGCTCTTCCCTGACTTTCTTCAAGTTCAGTCTGGACCAATGGATAGGAAATTGCAAATTCACTCCTGGGGTGACACTCATTTTCTCTTATGGAACGAAGCAGTCTGTAAAATTTCCCTGCTTGTTGACCCTTGTTACCTTTCCCCTAGGGATAGAAAACTGGGTAAAAATCTGTGTTAAACTGGCTAGGCTTTTAAGGGCTATTGAGCCATTAGCCTAGTAATCATAGGTTCATAGGTTCATAGGTTCATACTAGGCTATCTGCCCTAGGGCATTTATAAGCCTAGCCAGAGTATGTTTGGCTTTTGCCACCCATTTTAAATTAATTTTGCTATGCCCTTTTTTGAGGTTAGTATACTGTGCCTCTGTCTAACAGTAACACAGAAGTGATACCCGGGGTAAACCTATGATCTCCCATCCACTCATCAAGATTCCTCTTGAAGAGAGTCAATGAGGGACTCTGCCTAACCTGGACTGGGATTTTATTCCAGAGTGAAGGGAGCCTCTGGGTTATGAATCTGTCCTCCAGCATGTCCTATTTATTTCAGTGCTGAGGTTCAAGTCTCTCGAGCGTGTAGCTCAATGGGATTTGGATTTTTTGAGGTGCAGCATGTCCCTTAATTCCGGGTTGGAAATGGCCTTATACGTCAGGCACAGGTCACCTCTGAGCAGGCGGTATGCCACTGAGTAGAGCTGGTGTTTCTTTAACCGGGCAGCATATGGCATCTGTTTGAGCCTTTGATCCTCTTGGTGAGGTACTTTTGGGGTCTTTCCAGTTGCTGCAGGTGTTTGGTAAGGTACATCCCAAAAGGGGCATTGTACTCGATTATGGGCCTGATGAGGGATGAGTAAAGAGGCACGATGACCTCCCCTAATCTAGATGTGAATCCCTTCATGATTAGCTGGGCTATATAAAATGTTTTTCTAACCACTTTGGCCATGTGGTTGTCAAATGAGAGATTGCTATCAACTTGGGTCCCCAGGTCCCTAATGACTTCTTCTGTACTTAATGGATTACCACCTATGTTGTAATTTGTGGGCACTTTGTTTTTGCCAAAGGGGATGACTATACACTTTTTGGCGTTTAGCTTGAGGCCATGGCTCTGGCACCAGTTGTCTGTTTCTATGAGGCCCTTTTGGAGGATGCTTGTGTCGGCTGGAGAGTCGATTATGGAGCCCAGTTTGCAGTCATCTGCGAACTTGGTCAGCCACAGTCCTTCCGTGTTGGCCTGTACCTCTGAGAAATATATACCAAACAAGAGAGGTCCCAGGACTGAGCCTTGTGGGATGCCACTTGTAACTGGTTTGGAGTCTGACATGGCTCCAGCAATTCTAACCATGTGGGTTCTGTCCTTGAGCCAGTTTGCAACCCATCTAGTGACATAGGGGTTTATATTTAAGCTGGTGAGCTTATCTATAATGCCTGAGTGGGGTATTGTATCAAAGCCTTTTGCGAGGTCCAGATAGGCTGTGTGGACCACCTTCCCTTCGTCAATGGCCTTGGTGACTGTTTCAAAGAAGTCAACCAGGTTTAAGAGGCAGGATCTGCCCTTAACAAAGCCAAACTGGGTAGGATCCAGTGTCTGTAGGTCCCCAATATCTTTATTTATGAGGTCCATGATGATCCTTTCCATAGCTTTGCAGACCAAGCTAGTCAGGCTTATGGGGCGACAGTTTCCAGGGTCCGTTGAGGCACCACCTTTGTGGAGAGGGACCACTGTTGCTGTACGCCACTCTTTGGGTACATATCCTGTAGTAAGGCTGAGATTGAACAGTAGTTTTATGTTTGGGTTTAGCTCTTCTTGGAGTTCATGTAGGACGCAGCCTGGGACACCGTCTGGTCCCATTGATGCTGTGTTTTTTGCTTTGGAGAGGGCGGCTCCCACCTGAGCATCTGAGATGTCGGGGGGCAGCACTCTGCTGGGATAGATATTTGCCCTTTTGGTGGGGGGGGGGTTGCGCTGAACCTGTCAGCTAGGATGTTGGCAATGTCTGTGGGATCAGTGTATTTTTTGTCATTTTGGACTAATTCTGAGCATATCTGGGAATTCCCACCCAGGTTCCTAACATAACTAAAGAAAGCCTTGTGATTATCTTTAGTGTCCTGTGCAATTTTTCTCTCAAAGCTGGCCTTTAACGATTTTATGAGTGCCCTTAGTTTTTTGCTAATACTGATCAGAGATGCCTTCCCTTTTTGGGATTTTGCTCTATCATGTAGTAGCTTCCTCCTTCTATTGTATAGTTTGTTTATGGCTGGGGTCCACCAGACAGGTCGTCTGCCTTTGGAGGATTGGGTCTTGGTTTTATTTGGGATTGCATGATCCATGCATTCCTGAAGGTGTTCATAGAATGCATTTATAAAGGATTCTGCGGTCTGGGCCGTATTTTCCACAGGCCCGGGGCTTTGAAGGATTCCACCTCGGTTTTGAGGAGTGTGAAATTTGCTTTAGAGAAGTTTTTCACTGTGGTTTTCTGGGCAGGGGGGGGGTCGGGATGTGAATATCCAGTGAGATCAGTTTATGGTCTGATCTTACCAGTGAGGGATACACTTCTGGTCTGGAGCATAGAGTCCCCATGTTGGTGATGATCAGGTCCAGTATGTTTTCCCTCTTGTGGGAGTGGTAACAAGTTGTTCCATAGCATTTGAGTTTATGAATTCTAGGAACCTTTGGGCAAGGGTGTTGGAGCTAGAGTAATGCTCCCAATCTATGGTTGGGTAGTTGAAGTCGCCCAATATAATGGTGTTCGGAGAGACCTTCATATTTTCCAGTGTTCTCAGGAAGGCCGAGTGGGGTTCCTGGGTTGGGGAGGGTGGTCTGTAGCAGGCTATAAACTGGAAGGCAGTTTTACCCACTGTTAGTTGCACATGGATAGTCTCTGATGCTTCGTGCTTTGCCACCAACCTAGAGGTGTGGGTATCTTTGATGAATGTCGATACTCCCCCTCCTTTTGTGGTTCGGTCCAAGTTTTGGGGCTGAAAAGCATGGTATGAGGTATAACCTGGTAGTGCTGGGGTGCTCTGGAGTCCTGAACCAGGTTTCTGTTACTGCACAGATATCGATGTTCTCCATGCTAAGGAGAGTTTCGAGTGCGTGCATCTTGAGGTTTAGACTTCTAGCATTGAGTAGCATTACTCTTAGTTTCTTATCCCTTGTGATACCTATGAAGGTGGGTTTGTCTTTTGAGCCTTGCCTAAAAAAGGCACTATGGGGTAGCAAGAGCCTTTGCCAATATCCGAAAGCCCAGGGGTGACAGGTGCAAGCCGTCCCTAGCAAAGCATTGTGGCTTGTCGTGCATATCATCCCAAGCTGACAGGCATTGGATCCCCTTTGAATGACACCAATACTTAAGCCAATTGTTGAAATTGATCATCTTGTCTTCATATTGTGGCATCATTCTTGGTGAGGGTAAGATGCTACTCAAGGTCAGGGTCATACCAGCCTGGGCTACATGCTCAGAGAGCTCCTCTATGTCTCTTTTCATGTAGTCCAGGGAGGTACGTCTCAGGTCATTCACACCAGCATGGACAATGACTGAGTCATATTTGTACTTGCCTTGGAGTGACCTGAGTGCTTGTGTTATGTGGCGGATCCTAGCGCCAGACAGGCTGCTCACCATGACCTTCTCCTTGTTCAGCCTGGTGAGCGGGACGTCAGTGTGCCTGATGATAGAGTCACCTATTACAAGTGTATCAGGTGTGTTGTTTAGCCTTAAGGGCTGTGACTGTTTGGCACACTGGCTTTGTGAGATATGTGTTGCATGTGTTTTGTTTTGGGGTAGTAGTTGCTTGGGTGTCTGCTTTGGAGGTCTCTGCTGCTTAGGCAGATCTTTATTTAGAGCCTCCGAGTATGTTTTTGTGAGATTATGTGTTTGGTTTGCTGTCGTGGTAGGCCTATGTGAGACTGGAATTGTAGTGAGTGTGGCTTCCTTCTCCTCCTGACTGGTTATGCCAGTACTGAGTTGAGAGAGCTTAGCCTCCAGTTTGGCTATGTGGTTGCATCTCTCACATGTGTTGGAATTTGTTTGGAGGAGGAGAGGGTTGTCTGTGTACATGAGGCAGTTGTAACATTGCCTCAAGATTCCCATATTCACCAGCTGGACCAGAGAGGAGATTGACAACTGACCTTTGGACATGCTAGAATAATATTGGGAATTCCTTTATAATTGAAAACAAGGGCCAATGGGGAGCGAGGGTGTAGTGCTTTTAATTTTTAGTGCCGACTTATAATTGCTTTAGTGAGCAAGTGCCAGGTAACAAGTGCAATGTGTTACAGGTAACTTAAATGCAAAAACGACAAACAGTAACTTTCTTTCAAGCGAAGCAAGGAAATAAGTACAGTAAGCAATGCAGATATCACTAGGGATCCACAGAAGCGCTGAGAAGCCGCGTTTTAGGTGGAATTGGCGTTCCAGGGAAATAACAAGCAAACAAGCATACAAACAAAGCTAGATTCAGCAGGCCTGGATCTAGTCTATGCTACAGCAAACAAGGTGTACCAATTTCAGTAAGATAAAGTTCAAATATTCAGGCACTATAAACCTTTAACCAGAAATTCCCAGCTCAGAAGGGCAGAGTCCAGCCTCTCCTCCCACAAGAGTGCAGACCACGAACCTTCTTAATGTAAAATAACTGGCCTGAAGCCCAAGTGCTTAAGCCAGAGCTAATACACTTTAAGAATAACAGACACTGAGCTCTCAATCAGCAGTTCCCAACTTAGAAGGATGAAAGCTACCTGTCCTGCCACCACAGTGCATGCCACAAACCTTCCTAATATAGAACAACTGGTCTGAAGCCCAAGTGCTTAATCCAAAAGACTTAGAATGATAGCTACACTTTAACCAAGTTACTACCAAGCAGTAATAAATACAACTGAATACTTTAAATAATGCCTGGATTAGTGCTCAAGTTATACAACAAAGCTAGATTCAGCAGGCCTGGATCTAGTCTATGCTACAGCAAACAAGGTGTACCAATTTCAGTAAGAAGAAATTCAGATATGCATGCACTATAAGCCTTCAACCAGAAATTATAAAATAATCTCCTATGAACCTATGAATCTTAAAGCCTAGCAATTGCAATTCCATCTATACATATGTATTTAAAGAACAAGACATCATATGGATGTGTGGATCCAATACATTCATCCAGGTTGGATTTAAAGAGTTAGGAAACTACTTTTTTATATGAAGAAGGAGCTTGTTCTATAGGTAGTAGCTACTTCGGGAGTGGCATTTATCCTACCAACAGGTTTTGTTAATATTACAATGTAGATTTAGGCCACACAAATGAATACTGATGGTGCTACTATTCTTACAGACCTGTAAAAGATCAAGAAGGGCAGGGTTATTTCTGGCCTTTTAAGCTACACAGGTTGTTAAATGGAATTCTATAGCAGATATAGTAGAGTGATTAGGCTTTTAGACAATTCTGTGAAGCTTTGACATTTCATACCTCAGATTTTATTGATAAGATAGCATTGCATTTTTCTAAGTGGATGATATGCCTGTATAGATATATATTTTATGTGAGTAAAAAGGGAGGATTGGACACAGGCAATAATAATTTGTATCTAGTTATTATTTGTACTACTTAGAAAATATTTTTCTAATGATGTTTGATATGTAGTATTCAAAAGAAAGCCCCTTGTCCACAGATTTATCAAGATCTATTCTGACCTTATTTATTCTGATCTGAGGTATGATTTATGAAGTGGCTGCAGAGAGTTTCTTTCATCCCAAAGATAACACTGCATTATTTCTTTGCATTAAGCTTAACAGCATTCTCCTGACACAAGGAATTTTTGTGAACAAGACCCTTTTGGAGGATATGGATATCACCTATTGAGTTTGTGACATCTCTGTGTTTGCCAATATCTCAGGCACAGGTAGACATTTAATACTTCTATCTTAGCAGTCAGTATTTGCGAAGACATATAAAATGAAAGGCAATGCACAGATTCTTAGCCAAAAACCCCTGACATCAGCTTTGACTTCATCAAAGTATATGCTGAAGAAGAGTCATCACAAAAAAGAACCATGTGGTACAGTATTGGTGATCGCCCTCCTCAAGTAAACTATGCTGCCAATTCTGTGTATCCTGCCTGAGAGCCAGTTATCTACCCAATGAGTTATGTAATAGATAACGTTTAAGTGGGTCAGTTCCTAAAAACATGCCAAAAAACAGGATAGTCTTGGTTAAATCCAGGTTGGCAATGCAAACACATGTACTATCATGCATTCAGTTACTTTCTGAGTAAATTTCAACAGATTATGTAGATAGGACCTACCTTTCTCAATGCCCAATTTATTAAGATCGAGGAACTGACAAAATCACTGCTTATTACTTCAGTAATGAGGCATTCCATTACGTTACAAATGATGCTCATAAGCCTAATTGTTCTATAGCTCTTGGATCAGTGGAAGGACCATGTTTGCAGAGGGATGCCTTAGTAGCCATCATCTAGGCCTCAGATAACTACCTAATCAGTGGTACATTATAATTGGAGTGAAAAGGGTACCGGCCCAGGACTCATATCTTCAGGGTGGCCCAAAAAATGATAAAGATTAACTGCTTGATTAAAAATATTAACCTTCATTTCAAAAAACAAATTTCCATGTCTCTCCCTCTCACTCTATCTCACTCTCTCTCTCTAATTCCCAGGTCTATATTATAACATCAAAGTTTACAAACATCGAATGTTATAATATCGAACACATAATGTCGAACACTGCAAACAGCAAAGGTGCTGGACACCAAATTCTTTCCCAGGGAAAGAATTCAGTGGGCTGTTGCTGTGGCTTCGCTGTTTTCAGCGTTTGATATGTTGGAACATTACGGGTTGGATTCAGGTAACTGTGAGATTGTGTGTAAATTAGGGGGCGGGTTAGGTGAGTTAGGGTTAGGGTGCGGGTCAGATAAGTGTGCGGTTGTGTGTAGGTTAAGGTTATGGGGCGGGTTAGGTGAGTTAGGGTTAGGGCGCGGGTGAGGTGAGTGTGCGATAGTGACAGACCTTAGTGTTAGGGTTGGGTTAAGGTAAGTGGATAGCTAGTAGTGTATGTAAAGTTTAGTTTAGGTTTAGGTGTAGGATTTTAAGTGTATGTGTGTGGATTGCTGTTTTTTGTTTGTGTGTGTGTGTTGTGTGTATGTTTCTCGGAATAGCGAATTTTTCCCTGGGAAAAAATTCGCTATTCTGACTGTTCGATGTTTTCAGATTTCGGTGTTTGGGGTTCGATATAACATTCGATGTTTGTAAACTTCGATGTTATGATATACACCCCTCATCCCTCACCCCCACCTCAGTCAGTTTGCACCTCTCCCTTAGAAAGTTCTGCCCACTGCCTAATCATGTATGCCCACACAGACAGTGTGCCTGGATGTCATTGCATTTCTGAATGCCACTTTGCTTTCCCTAAAAACTAAGTTGTTAACTTGTTTTGTTGAAATAAAATGTTGGTATTGAAACTGCTTCTGAAATGAAGCTTTTGGCTAGGTTGGGACACTGTGTGTGTGTGTGTGTGTATGTCTGTGTGTGTGTGTGTGTGTGTGTGTGTGTGTGTGTGTGTGTGTGTGTGTGTGTGTGTGTGTGTGTGTGTGTGTGTGTGTGTGTGTGTGTGTGTGTGTGTGTGTGTGGGTTTGTGGGTTTACTTCTAATATGGTCGAGACCATATGAGTGAAGATTTGAAACTTCAAAATGTAAATAAAAAAAATAAAAACAAAAAAATCTTTTTTTTACATTTTTGCATGGGGGCATGCCCACCTGCACCTCCTACACCAACTGCTAATTAAATATACCAACTCCAGGATCACACTACAGCAAGGAAAATGGTAAATATACTGTTCCTTGCTGTATGGCAATCTCCATTTAAAAATGGTTCAAAGTTTCAAAACTTCGATCTTATCGTCTCGACCATAAGAAATTCAAAATTTTGAAAGTTCAAAATTTAGAAGTAGACCAGTGTGTGTGTGTGTGTCTGAGGTGGGGGTGTTTGCAGCCCACCTGATTACAGGGTAGGAGAATATGAATGTGTGTGTGCGTGTGTGTGTGTGTGTGTGTGTGTGTGTGTGTGTGTGTGTGTGTGTGTGTGTGTGTGTGTGTATGTGTTTGCAGCCCACCTGATTTCAGGATAGGAGTATATGAATGTGTGTGTGTGTGTGTGTGTGTGTGTGTGTGTGTGTGTGTGTGTGTGTGTGTGTGTGTGTGTGTGTGTGTGTGTGTGTGTGGGTGTGTGTGTTTGCAGCTCACCTGATTACAGGATAGGAGTATATGAATGTGTGTGTGTGTGTGTGTGTGTGTGTGTGTGTGTGTGTGTGTGTGTGTGTGTGTGTGTGTGCACGTGTGTGTGTGTGTGTGTGTGTGTGTGTGTGTGTGTGTGTGTGTGTGTAAGTAAAATCTCCTTATTTGGATTAACTCCGTGTGGAAGAAGGGAAGGCAGCTCTTAGTTTCATCATCTGCCAGATTGCTACTAAAAAAATATTGTAGTGGGTTAGTGCTGGTGTTTCCTATCTCATGGGATTGGGTTTGACTCCCCCCTCCTTTTTTTTTTTTATTATGGTCTAGCAGTTGTTACAAAGGGTTAAGGCTGAGTCATAGTTTCTGTGGTACAGGGTTTGTTTCCCTCATTTATCATTTGCCTGTTGTGTAACCCTAAGCAAGTCACTTAACTGGACAATGTTTTGGGACAACTGGAAATTTTGGCTAAGCTACTTCTTAATGGTCCTGTGGACTGCAAGCCTAAAGAATACCTATGCACATGAGTAGTTATGGTGTAAAGGAAGGACATTGATTGCAGTAAACAGGAGCATCATCATCGCCATCATCTATGTTTTCTGGGTATGATCCTTGGTTTCTTTTTTTTTCTTGAATGTTGACAGTGTGTAATTATTTAACTGTGAATAAACTAGACAGCATGACATCTTAAGAGTTTAAAGTTTATATTTTAACTATGAATACATTTTCAATTTAATTTGTTTTGTGTAGGCACAGAGGTGTGAAATGCTTTGTGTTTGGGCTACAACACTTTGTCTAGAACTTAGTGCAGATGAGTTAAGGCTATGAGCTTTTAAACCAGACAGTACTGCTGGACTGCTCCTTCTGGGCTGCACCTGAAAAGAGACACTTATGTTCAGTGGTCTGTCCCAGGCTGTTAGCAAATGTGTTACAGATTTGTCTTTGAATTCCTGTACCCTTCAGATAACCACTAATTAGTGCTTCACTATATGGTATTTGTTAATGAATCCCAGCCATTTATTGCAGTTTAATGGGCTGATTATGCATTTCACTAATTGTGAGTTTCAAGGAAAGAAATATTTATTGTTTCACAAACTAACTCTGTTTTCAATGTGACAATAGTTTCTTTTGTTAAGAAAATGTCTGTCAGTGTTTTTACTGTAAAATCTGAATTAAAGGTTTTGAATGGTATCCAAATCTCTCCAATAACTGTAAAAGTAAAGAAGAAAGTAGTATGCACGCTGACCGGTTTGAACTGTGTTTAAGGATAATTAGGGAGAAACAACGAAGTAGTGGGATATTGGAATGGTTGGAGTGGCAGAAGATGTGGTTCATTAACCTACATAGGGCTCCTTTTGAACAAGATCCAGCTTTATTCATATTTATATACAGTAACAATACAGAATTATCAGCCATTCAGGTAGGTCAGACTTGCACTGAGTGATGTCAGAGGGGGTAGCTATTCTTAATGACCAAGAAGACACAGGGGGGTCAAAAATGAGATGTAGGTATTCTGTAACATTTATACTGTCTTTAATTGTTGTTTTACTTTACTCATTAATAGGCATAGGCTGTATAATACAGTCTAAACATACTGTATTTTAGTAATATATATTTGGAATACCTTCTTTGCAGCCTCTAGGAACAGTGAAGGGGTTGACATTTGTCAGGCCATATAGTCTGCATTATTTTGAGTGATGATTAGAATTATCTGATATTCAGGATCTATCGTCTTCCTGGGAAGATTAGACTGTAAAGGATTTTTGCATTTAGTTAAAAGCTGTTATCTGGTCTGCGTGTTAATGCAGAGGACTAAAGCTCTGAACTGTTAATGCATTGCTTCTTGTGCCATGGGGGCAGGGTTTGACTCTTTCCCGTCTTCACTTGATCATGGCAAAATTTAGGAGGTGCAGCACCCAGCACAACTCAGAGGGCAAGTAAAGTCACCAAAGCCAAATTAGAAGTAAATTTGGCCTTCCAGGCCAAGGACAACCACAATGCATTATTTAGCGATTTCTGCAGCCTCAAAGGCAATACACAATTGTGTGCAGAGCTCATTGTAAATGGAGCCACCTATACTGAGCCAGAAAATCTAAAAAACCTATTGACCAAAAAATTCAACTCCAACTTTACCCCTCTCTCTCCCTCAACCTTCCCCCAAGAAATATCATTAAATATATCTCCGCCTGCTATCACTAGGGAACAATTCCTTATTACTCTCTCTAAGCCCAAAAACAATGCATCAATGAGACCAGACAGTGTCCTAGGTACCTTATAAATAGCATGAAACATGATCTATCAGGCCATCTGGAGTTGATATTTAATGGTAGCCTCCAAATAGGCTTCATGCCTCATAAATGGAGAAGAGCAACAGCCATCCCTCTGCACAATGTTGGGCCATCTACAAACCCTGGAAACTACAAACCAATAAGTCTTACTAGTCTCATATGTAAAACTATGGAAAGAATTATCATGGACATGATCAATAACAACATAGGAAACCTGCAGATACTGGAACTAACCTAATTTACTTTCATCAAGGGCAGGTCATGCCTACTCAACCTGGTGGATGTCTTTGAGAATGGCAGCAAAGCAACCGATGAGGACAAAATGGTTCACACTGTGTACCTTGACCTGGCCAAGGTATTTAACACAATCCCTGACTCTTGCATTGTTGAAAAACTTAAGAGGTTAGGTACAAACACTTATGTCACTTGGTGGATAGCCAACTAGCTCACAGACACGAGCAAGGAAGTTAGAATTTGGGAGTCCACCTCTACAAAGAGGCCAGTCAGAGGGGTAGTCCCTCAGGGATCAGTCCTGGGACTGCTCCTTTTTGGCATTTACTTCTCTGACGTCAATGCTAATGTCAATTGCCTTTGGCTGACTAAATTTGCAGATGATTGCAAATTAGAAAGTACCACCCAGTGGTGTAAACCTTGGCTCTAGATGATTGTCACTGCTGAAGTGACACCCCAAACGCATGTGCAAAAATGGGGAAAAGGGGTTGTGGATGGATGTGTGGATTAAATTGCCCACCAACCCAAATGTTTTCAGGAAGGACTGACACAGACAAGCAACTGGTACCAGAGCTATGAACTAAAACTAAAAGCCAAGAAATGCATAATAGTATCCTTTGGGAAGTCATTCACTCCTGGTAACTATCATATTGATAACACACCCCTAAGAGCTGAACCAGTAGTCAGGGACTTGGTAACACACATTGACAGTAATCATGTTTTTAACCACCACGTGTCTACAGTAGTAAGGAAATCATTCTATGTTGTGCAACCTATAAACAAAGGTATGGCATCTAGGTCCAAGGAAGTCATTGTTCCACTTTATTTGGCATTCATCAGACCTATCATTGAGTACAATGCTGCTTTTGGTATATACTTAACCAGCCATATCCAACAACTGCAACATCCACAGTGGTTCCTCACTAAAACAATACAGGACATGAGTAAATTGTCCTGTGCAGACTGCCTCAAGGCCCTATCCCTGTATTCTGTTGCCTACAGGCTCTTGAGGGGAGACCTATGCCTGGCATACAAGGCATTGCCAGACTCCACTTTGATGGACCTCCTGCATATCTGCAAAACAAACAGCACCAAAACTACCCATTGTAAAGACTTAAACATTACCTCTATATAAATAGGACCTGCTGGAGAGACAGGTGTGTATCCCAGGGACTACTCCATCTGTGGAACAGGCTCCTCATCCATGTGAATCAGAGTTAGTCCAATTAAGGTGTAACTTGGACAATTGGATGGGAAAAAGGAAATTCATCCCTGGTTTGGAAACTATGTCTCTAATGATCACAGGCAGCATGTAAATGGTTCACCCTGCAGGACCCTGCTTGTAAATGTTTCAACTGCCAAGCCCCTGCTTACACTTATCAAGGGTACCAGAAGTTGTCAGAGACTTGAGATGCATGATGTCTAGGCTTAAACAGGCCCTTGTGGACATTAGCCTAGTAAACACCTATGAACCTATGAACCCACAGTGTGACCTTGAACAAGTTGCTTAACCAGATAGTGTATTAGGGCAATTGGGAATTTGGTGTCCTGAACTGCATACTTAAGAACTAACTATGAAATGGTGGTTGTTTTTTTTTTGCCAGCCATTTCCTATTACATAGCTGACTACTTCAGGAAATGTTATGGCAATATCATCAGCATACCAAGTTTTGCTCCATAGGACATTTATTCTTCATGGGCAACATTTGCAGATATGCATTTGTAGATATTTCTGAATTATAATGGCAACAGTTTGAGTGGCCTTTTATGACTGAAATGTTCTGACATCAGTACTTTTGTCAGTATTGATTAATGCACTTTGTTTTACTGCTTATTAAGAAATATTCAAAACTACAAGTCTAAAACACACTCTAGCAAATGTTGCTGTATTAAACAAGATACATAATTTAAAACAATCAGGAAGGTGAATCCACAAGTTCATCAGTTTAGAAGTGCTTACTAGGCTATTGATCTGTGAGAATCTTAATAAGCCCAACCTTACATTCCCATGGTAGAGTTCATCTCTTTTATTCTGTATAGAATAATCTAGAGGTGGACAAAACATGGATATGTTGGGACATTTACTTGCTTCCCCTATCTGCGAGAGACATGGGTGCCAAAGTAGGGGTAAATTTGTGGTTTACCATTCATCCATCCATCTATATCACATTTGGGGTCTATATTAGTTTGCCACAAGATATTTTCAGTGAGCACCTCTTCGTTGACACATATTCAGTGAAAATCACTTCCAGAATTCAGTGAATTTTCCAAAGGCAATGAATTAGTTGGCCAACTACACAACTTTGCCATTTTCCCCACTGTAGTGCAATCTCGGAGTTGGTCTATATTTTTAGGGGTGTGCAGCCCCCACATCTGGTGGTGTGGTGGGTGAAGCCCCACACTTGGGTTGCTTGATTTAGTTAGTTGTGGGTTCCATTGTGCTGTGGGGTAATTGTTTCATTGCCCTTGGAAAATTCCACAAATTGCAGATGTCATTTTCACTGAATATGTGTCAATGAAGAGGTGCTCACTGAAAATAACTTTTGGCGAACTAATATAGACCCCACATTTGAATACAGTAAGAAAAGCACCTCATTGCATGTGGAGTGAAAGTTCAATAGAATAGGTACTCTCTGCAATACATACTTATTCCTTTACCATGTTCTATTTATGTTGCACAAGAGATTGAGATCACTTGAGTGCCATTAGACTTGCAGATGTGTAATGTGTGACAGGACAGTGTTTATTGAGGCTATATATGTGATGCAGGGCATGCCTCATAGAAGTCTGAATGATACTGAGAAAAGTGACAAGGCTTCAAGATGGTCTGCATATTTTTTGTGAATTTAGAATCATGATTTTTTTTTTAGTGAGAAATCATTGTGGCCACTCCAGTTCTGACCAACACTTTGACAGGTGCATTCTGAGTAGGGCATCATCAGCTTGATGAAAACTGAGTACAGTGGAAAGATTACATCCCCTGATTAAGATGCATATAAGCTGTGTGATGTAAAAAGGACTTATTTATGATAGTGAATATGTAGTGATCAAAGTACAGTTCATTTTTAACATGCATTCCCAGATCCCTGACTACTGTATCAATCTCCAAGGGTTTGTTGTCAATGTGATAGTTACAAGAAAAGTCATGCTTGCTGAAGGATATAATTTAGCAATAATCTATGACTGGGTATGGGTATATCAGGCTTTACCTACAGTTGGCATGGTTTGATCACTAGGGGAAGTCTAAATGATTAAAGAAAGCCAACCATAGGTAAATCCTCATATTCCCACACCCAGTAGTGGATTATTGCTATTTTATACAACGACCCCCCCATTAATATTCTAAAACGTGCACACTGATTGGTCAGCGTGCACATTGTAAATCAGAGTTATAAAAATTCCAGTCACCTGGACTTTTTCCATTAGTATAACTCTTTTTTTAAAGCAACAGAGAATGCAAGATCTCTGTTGCTTTTTATACACTGTCTCGCTATGTTAAACGAGTTTAACATAGCGTGACAGCTTTAAAAAAGTAACGGAGATCTTCCTATCTCTGTTGCTTTTTTTAAAGGTGTCTCGCTATGTTAAATGGGTTTAACATAGTGAGACAGCTTTAAAAAAAGCAAAGGAGATTCTCCGTTGCTTTTTTTACAGCTATCTCGCTATGTTAAACTCCCTTAACATAGCGAGACACTGTGAAAAGCAACAGAGATCTTGCTTTCTCCGTTGCTTTTTTCAAAACTATCTCACTATGTTAAATGGGTTTAATATAGCGAGACAGCTTTAAAAAAAGCATTGGAGATTCTCAGTTGCTTTTTTTAAAGCTGTCTCGCTATGTTAAACTCCTTTAACATAGCGAGACAGTTTGTAAAAAGCAACGGAGATCTTGCTTTCTCCATTGCTTTTGCCCACAGCTCTGATGTAATGCGTAAGCATACGCATGTTAAATGGGTTTAACATAGCGAGACAGCTTTAAAAAAAGCAAAGGAGATTCTCCGTTGCTTTTTTACAGCTATCTCGCTATGTTAAACTCCTTTAACATAGCGAGACACTTTGTGAAAAGCAACAGGGATCTTGCTTTCTCCGTTGCTTTTTTCAAAACTGTCTCACTATGTTAAATGGGTTTAATATAGCGAGACAGCTTTAAAAAAAGCATTGGAGATTCTCCATTGCTTTTTTTAAAGCTGTCTCGCTATGTTAAACTCCTTTAACATAGCGAGACAGTTTGTAAAAAGCAATGGAGATCTTGCTTTCTCCGTTGCTTTTGCCCACAGCTCTGATATAATGCGTAAGCATACGCATGCGCAGTACATTAGAACTGCCGCAGAATGCCAGACAGCTGCGGAAGGGCAGCAAGGAGGCATTATACAATGCCATTATTTAAGAAAAGTAATTATTTTTTTTCTTAAATAATGTCATTGTATAATAGCAAAAATCCACTTTTGGGTGTGGCTAATGCTGGATTTGCCCACGGTTGTCTTAGTTTGGCCACTCAGGCTTCGCCCTCTTGACCAAACCACACCAACCATTGGTAAATCCAGCATTACCCACACCCAGGCGTGGGTTATTGCTATAATACAATGATATTACTTAAGAAAGAAATTGCTTACCTTTTTTAAGTAATGCCTTTGCTTAAGGGTGCTGAAGTGTTCCTCCTTATTTATCCTTCTTTATCGATTTACTGAGCATGAGTATTGGACTTGTGTCCCCATGTTGCAGAGTACATCAGTGCACTGCAAGAGAAGCAACAGAGAAAAGAGAATCTCCATTGCTGTTTTTATTTCTGTCAACATTTTATGAGTCAGTGCAGAAACAGAAGGTAAATCAGGTATGTTTCTGTTTCTTTATTTTTGAGAACATACTTGATTTTTCTTTTATTTTGCACTATCCAGTAGCATATTCCATTATGAAGTCCAGACACTCAATAGTACTTCAGCAGATGGACTTTATTCTACTGGGAAATGCTTAATTTACAATGGGTATGCTGACTGGACTGTCCAAATCAGTGTGCTTGTTTAGGAATGCAAATGAGCCCTCATTGTATAATTATACATTTCTTAGCATTAAGTTTTATTCCATGGATATGACACCAGCTATTTCTTCGGGAAAGGTCCCCTTGAGGATTTTGATGTCTTCTAGGGAGGTTATGATGGCAGCAAGATTACAGTTCCCTGCAAACATTGTCAGCTATAAACACATAACATTTGTTCTAACCTCTGAGAAGTAAATGTCAAAGAAGAGTGATTCAAGGACTGAACCCTTGGGTTCACTGCTATTGAAAGTCTTCCACACCTCTGAACACACACATTTTGGACAAGCCAAAAATAATGATGAGATAAAGGCCTCAAAATAGGAACAATATTAAAATATTTCTCTTATAGGTTCATAGATTCATAGGTTGGTACTAGGCTATCGACCCTAGAGCCTATACAATCCTAGCCATAACAATTCTCTGGATATTTCTTCCCACAATATTTACTTCCCTGGACCCCTGCCTAGCAGGGTAACTGACGTAATCCCTGGGGTGAATTTTCTATCTCCCATCCAATCATCAAGGTTCCTTTTGAAGAGGGCCAAGGAGGCACTCTGCTTGACATGTATGGGCAGTCTATTCCAGAGTATGGGGAGTCTCTGGGTCAGGAACCTATCCCTCCAGCATGTTTTGTTCATTGTGATGACAAGGTTTCAATCCCTGGACCGTGTGGCTCTGAGGGATTGAGATTTCTTTAAGTGGAGCATGTCCAACAGCTCAGGGTTTGACATGGCCTTGTATGTTAAGCAGCGATCACCACTGAGTAGACGATATGCCACAGATTATAGCTGGAGTTTTTTTAGATGGTCAGCATATGGCATCTGCTTTAGGCCTGTGATTCTTTTAGTGAGGTATTTCTGTGGCCTTTCCAGCTGTGGCAGATGTCTTGTGAGGTACATACCAAATGGGGCATTGTACTCTATAATGGGTCTAATGAGGGATGAGTACAGTGGGACAATGACCTCTTTTTTTCTGGATGAAAAGCCCTTAGTGATGACGTGTGCCACATAGAAGGATTTCCTGACTGTTGTGGTGATGTGGTTATCGAAGGTGAGACCACTGTCCACATGTGTCCCTAAGTGTCTCATCACACTTTTGGTGTTTAGTGTACTGCCACCCATGTGGTAATTCATGGGTACATTTTTTTTCCCAAAAAGGATACCTACACATTTTTTGGCATTAAGCTTGAGCCCATAGCTCTGGCACAAAGCATCTGTTTCTGTAAGGCCCTTTTGTAGAATATCCATATCATTTGGGGATTCAATAATGGCTCCCAGTTTGCAGTCATCTGCAAACTTTGTTAGCCAGAGTCCCTTAGTGTTGGCCTGTACTTCAGAGAAGTAGATGCCAAACAAGAGCAGTCCCATGACTGAACTCTGAGGTACTCCACTTGTCACTTGTCTGGAGCTGGATTTGGAGTCAGCTACTTTTACTGTCTGGGTTCTGTCAGTAAGCCAGTTGGCAACCTATCAAGTGATGTAGGGTTTTATGCCCAGCTTAATAATTTTATCTATGATACCAGAGTGGGGGATGGGGTCGAAGGCCTTGGTGAGGTCCAAATAGGCTGTGTGGACTGTCTTACCCTCATCCGCAGCTCTGGAGACTGATTCAAAGAAGTCAATCAGGTACACGAGACAAGATCAGCCCTTCACGAACCCAAACTGGGTGGGGTCCAGTGTTTGAAGGTTGCCAATGTCTTTGTTTATAAGTTCCATGATAATGCGTTCTATGCCTTTGCAGATCAGGCTCATCAGACAGCTGGGACGGTAGTTCCTGGGATCCAAGGTGGATCTCCCCTTGTGGAGTGGGATATCTGTAGCTGTGCACCTCTCAGTGGGCACGAAGCCTGAGGTGAGGCTATGATTAAACATGACACTTAGGTGAGGTGCCAGTTCATTTTGTAGTTCATGTAGTACACAGCCCAAGATGTCATCTGGTCCCATGGATGCTGTATTCTTAGCTTTGGAGGGTGCAGTTTCTACCTGTGTGGCCATGATTACCGGAATTTGGCAATCTTTTGGTATTGAGATGGGCCCTTTAGGGGGTGAGAGGGGGGTAAAGATGGCACTAAATTGATCTGCCAGGATATTGGCAATATCCTTGGGATCAGTATATTTAATGCCATTCTGCTGTAGCTCAGAGCATGTCTGAGCATTGCCATTTAGATTCTTGACATAATTATAGAATGCCTTGTGGTTGTGTTTGGAATCTTTGGTAATTTTATTTTCATAACGAGCTTTGGAGGATTTTATGAGGGATTTCAGCTTCTTACTGAGGCTGGTAAGGGAGTTTTTTGCATCTTGGGATCTTCCTCTTTTCTGCAACAGTTTTTTTCTTCTGTTATATAGTTTGTTTATGGCAGGGGACTACCAGATTGGCTTCCTTTTTTTGGAGGAGAGCATCTTGGTTCTATTTTGGATGGCACGATTCATGCACAAGTGGATGTGCTTGTACAGTGCCTTAGTGTAGGATTCAGCAGTCGAGCTTTCAGCTCCCATCTGCATGGGTGTCATGAAGTTTGTCACTTCTGACTTGAGTAGCATGAAGTTGGCTTTGGAGAAGTTTTTAAAAACTTCTAAACGTAGAAAGATGATATAATAGCAAGTTTTGTATTACTCTGCATTTCCTAAAGGGTATGAAGTATGAAACTTAAATGTCTGCCATTTTTTAATGACTTCAGAACAAAATGATTTGTCAAAAAACTGCAGATTTTATGAGTAACACATGAAATATATGAGGCAAAAATTTGGACATTTTTTGAAAGTCTGGACAATTGAGAGGTATGCACCACTGACCGGTCTTTTGGAGGAGGTAGAGCCATTGACCCTAATTTACCAGGTTACCTTTGTGAGCCAGTTTGCTATCCAATGAGATACATAGGGATTTACATTTATATGGGGGAGTTATCTATGACATCCAAGTGTGGGATACTATTGAATGTCTTTGTGAAGTTTAGATATGTAGCATGTACTGATTTGCCCTCATCCCTTGCTCAGTAACCTTCTTGAAGAAGTCAACCAGGTTAAGAAGGCAGGATCTGCCCATGACAAATTTGAACTGGCTTGGGTAGAGAGTTTTTATGTCTTCAATGTACTTATTTATTAATTCCAAAACTATACTTTCCATAGCCTTACACATGAGGATGGTCAGGCTCATAAGAATACATACATTTACGCATGGTCCTAAAAATGCATACAGGGGACCCATGTTTTGATAACAGCCCAAGGTAGACTTAATCAGCCACTGTACCCAGCAGACAGACTGACAGAATAGCTTTAAGAGGAAATTAGTTTTATGGTAAAATTAAAACAGCCTGGTATGTTGTCTGGACCCACACAATAAGTGTTTCTGGTTTTGGAGAGGGCTTTTAGACTTCTCCTGCAGTAAATATAGATGGTGGTAAGGACTGGATCAAATGATGGCCCGGACAGGGAGGGGACAGGTGGGTATGTCTGAATAATCAGAGATCAGCTCAGTGTAGTGAGCTGAGTATTATTTCATTTACTAAAATCATTTGTCAGTACCCAACCCTGGTCACATGCACTTATCATTAAAATCAGTGCCGCCTATATCTAGTCTGTGAAATTTTACACTGAAAGCACTGTCTTTTTTCCACAGTAAAACAGCAGCTCTTCATATAGGTTGTGCATAAATTTCATTGTTTAGGAAAAAGCAATCCCTAGTGACCAGGTTCTAAGGCACTAAATAGACAGTAAATAATTCTGTTGAAACATTCAATATTTTAAAAGGTGTATAAAATAAAAGACAACAATCGGCTTCTGGAAGATGGATATAGCTCCAGAAGTAGTTGTCTTCATTTCAAAAAGAATCCTAAGGAAAGAAATGATGATGGAAGCAATTAATGCCTAAATCATTCTAAGGCTGCAACAGAGGAGGTAAGATCATTTTTTGCATTACGTCTTATAATTATAACAAGCACATTTACATGGCTTGGAAGTGGATGTGAGAAACATGACCAGTAACATCAGCAGACAAACTGCTGTTTTGCTATAGAAGTATTGTGTGAGAGTGTGTTTCCAAGGGGCTGCGTACTTAGCAGAATGAGCATGGCACGAAAAATTAGCAGAATAGCACTATGCATTATAAAAAGCAGCAGGGAGTACTGGAAGCAATGGCTGTGTTACCCAGCAGTGTAGCATTCATGCAAGGATTGAACCAAAGAACTTCATCACAACTGCCAGGAATGGATCAATGCATATTATGGAAGCTCTCAGTTAAGATGAACAGATAGAGCTGTGGGCAAAAGTGTAGCTAGGGACAGGCAAAGGGGCACACAATCCTAGGGGTCATGATTGACAGTAGCACAGCACTGGTATTTATTTCCATACTGATATTTCTAAATGCTGGTATGGAAAAATAATTTGCCATGAAGACTGAAGTACTTGCTTCAGTGCTTCATGTGTGGCATTAGTTGTAGCAACCAACAGATTTAATTACTCCACAAATTATTGTTGAGTGATGCTCCTTAAAACAAGACTGGTTTCCTCATAACGTTAGGAGTTCTTGCCATACCAGAGGAAAACTTTTTTTTTTGGTTCCTGAACTTGAGGGGCACCAGATTTGGGAATGACACTAGTTTTGGACATGGAGAGTACCTAATGAGCTCTGAGACAAAGTCCATAGTCGGTTTATATGGCCAAAACCTGTCTGCATTTGTAAAAATGCAAAGTATGGTATATTAGAATTAATAATCTTATTTTATGTGTTTTGGCATATTTAGAATTGGAACGTCTAGGATTATTTGCAACATTCTCTAGTCACAATTCAATTAAATACCTTCTTAAAGCAACTGTAAAACCATAAACTACAATAATATGTAGTTACATCCATGTTTTCTAAATTGTAATATTTGTTGATTGCCATTGCTGGTTACATAAATATATTTGGAGCAAGAATAGAGATTATTTTTTTTATGGTAGAGTAGATACCTGAACCTGAAGCAATGAATGGAGGTTTCAGTTTGCAAGTAGCAGTTATTTTCCTCTATACCTGGAAAACTGTTTATTCCCACTTGTAACCTGTAAGATTCACTGACACTAACTTTTAACATTTTTTTAATTTTTATTTATTTCATTATTTATTTATTGATTGATTTGCTGCTGCCAGTAATGCTCTTTCAAACTTATGCATCAATAAAACTGCTGAACTAATGGAAGTGAGCATTGCTTTAGCAGAAAAATATGATTTATCAGGTCGATAACTGCCTTCTCCATGTCTTTGTCATTGTGTAGTATATCAGGGCTCAACATTGCATCTAGTACATTTCAGTCAGCATATCTGAGAAGCAGACTACTTAATGGACCAATATGGTGACTGAGGATGGTACTTTTAATCACTGACTTTGAATCATGGGTAAACTGATACACTGGCTTACGATGCCACAGCCATCTGCTGCAGTTAAGCAATCAAAAGTTCCTACTCACTCCTCTTTATTTGCACATTGTAGTTCCTCATCTCCATGCACTTCTCAAAATAAAACTTTAATTTATAGAACTTTATTAAACACAGAAGTTGTATGTACATGGGGTCCACCTAAGGCTGTGATAGATGGGTGACCTATGCATCAAGTGCCCAAAGGTAGGAGTGTGTACGGTGAATGGCATCCTGTAGCATTCTAATTATGGAACACCTGTTGATTCACTTAACATCTTCCTGATTCAAACTGCAAGTAAAATGAAACCTTCACAAAAACAGTAAAACCCACAGTATCCCATTCGATTGCTCAAAAAACCATAAGCAATCAACCAGCCAAGGACCAATAAGTTGCTGTAGAATTAACTTTTCTAGAGGGCTTGAGACAAGTCCTCTGCTAAGACATATAATTATTTTTTCTCCAGTTTCTGCTGAAGATGATGTTGTACAACAAGCTGCCAGTGATACTTCATTGGTTAGAACTAACAATAAAATAGCAGGGAACAATCTTTTTAAAACAACTTGATGTCTGGTGAAGTTTCATTGTGAACCCTATGGAACTACTATTCACATCTGATCATGCCAGCACGCACTCCCTATTAAGAGAAGAACCTGTGAACAATTACAGCAATGCCATATTACACCTACATTCTTTAGATTCCATTGATTTATCCCTTACAACTGCTGCAGCAAACAGTCAAGGTGAGGAATGTCTTTTTATTTCTGCTTCACTTAAAAGTGCAAATGACTCTTCTAATGAAGAAACCATACCCGTTTGTGCTCTACAAATACTGAAGAGGCTAGTGTCATTACATTTTGTAGTTAACAACTTCAAAAAGAGCCAGCAAAAATAAAAAATATATATACAAAATGCAAGAGAAACAATCAATACTGCAAGATTTAACTGACTCTACAAACACCAAGAAGTCCTCACTTAAGGAACAGAAAAGTTTTCTTGAAATTCAATTCAGTGAAGTACAAAACACAAGCCTGGATTAGAATTTCTTCCAAGAAAAATGAACTTAAACATATCTGGGATTCAATAGCAGTGGAATTCATGTTGTTCTATTATCTTTTCAGTTTAAAAAGTTATCTACATTGCTGACTTGAATCAAATTGGTATACTCAAACATGCTTTTTTGACTTAGCCCACAAGGTTGGCTTCCAAAAGATGGACTCAACAGACAAATGGCAGTTAAAACATAACTCTCAACATTCCATCTCCAAATGAGGAACACTAGCCCTCATAATGTGGAGCAAATGGTCAAAATGTGGAACACATACTAATAGCTTGCTAACAACTTCATCTGGGAAGGTCATAGGATGCTTAGAACATGCTGGCTTTACTTATAAAAAAGACCTTTTAATGAGATAAAATGATTCATTTCTATTTACCATGGATATCAGTTAAAAAATATTCTAACACTGAATATGTGACAGACCCTTTCAATGTGGAACTTCGAAGAACATGAACTTTTTAAGAACCCAAATGAGGTACGTTCCTCGTAATGAGGTACGCTTGAGAGGTATGCCTCAAACGATAACCACCCCTTTGGTGTAGACAAATGAAGATCTGACTGTGACCTAGGTGGTCTAAATTCAACTAGTGGCTTGAACTTGTAGTGGACTGCCAAATGAAGGTGGGTGGTACCTTTCCTGGAAGGGAATTTGCTAGCTCCCAGCTGATAGCAACTGCCCCTCTGGTACAGTATGACAGTGGTGAAATTTAACACCAAAGTATCAGTCAGCCAGGAAGGGTGTTAGCTGTTGCCGTCCAAGTCAGTAATGGTAGCTTCCTGTCTTGCATAGACAAAACATGCAGTGATGTGGATAGGCACAGCACCAGCAGTCATGGGGCAAAACCAAACCAAAAAAATGCTGTCATAGTTGGAATGTCACTGAGAGCACAAGGAACTTCCACTGTCTGCCTGGATAATGCCCCGCCCCACGCACACACATACATGCACAAATGCACTCACTGTTGGATCTTAAAAGACAATGGTCCCCATCCTCAGGAAGTCAGGGCTAATGTACCACTGGGCAGCTTGATGGTAAGTATGCAAAGGTGGCAAAAATATACAAACAGAAATAAGACATTCCATCAAAGAACAGTAAAGGAAAAGAGCTTTAACTGCCATAAAACAATACTGCGGCAGAAACACATTAAATAATGGTTTCAGTACCCAGCATTCTTACAACGCTCCACAGAGGGCCAATTGTGTTGATTACTATTCAGAAGAATATTGTATGAGAGCTTACAGGTTCAGACATTTCAACCTGGAGGATGTCCTTCCAAATGGAACCAAACTATTTTCTATTTTTTATGAATTTCCTTTGGTTCTATTTTAATAATAATAATAATAATAATAATAATAATAATAATAATAATATAATATAATAATGACACTAATAATAATAATAATAATTATTATTATTATTATTATTATTATTAAACATCTGAATTTTCTGTACTAAAAATGGCCATATAAGAATTATATCTTCTTCTTTTTCTTCTTTCGGCTGCTCCTGTTACGGGTCGCCACAGCAGATCAACTGTTTCCATTTCTTCCTGTCCTCTGCATCTTGCTCTGTCACACCAAGCACCTGCATGTCCTCTCTCACCACATCCATAAACCTTATCTTAGGCCTTCCTTTTTTCCTGTTACCTGGCAGCTTCATCCTTAGCATCTTTTTCCCAATATACTCTGCATCCCTCCTCAGCACATGTCCAAACCAACGTAATCTTGCCTCTCTGGCTTTGTCTCCAAACCTTCCAACCTGGGCTGATCCTCTAATATACTTATTCTTAATCCTGTCCATCCTTGTCACACCCAGTGCAAATCTTAACATCTTCAACTCTGCCACATCAAGCTCTGACTCCTGCCTTTTTGTCAGTGCCATTGTCTCCAACCCATATAACATAGCTGGTGTCACTACCCCCTTGTAGACCTTTCCTTTCACTCTTACTGGTACTTGTCTGTCACAAATCACTCCTGACACTCTTCTCCACCCACTCCATTCTGCCTGTACTCTCTTCTTCACCTTTCTTCCACACTCACCATTACTGTGAACTGTTGATCCCAAGTACATAAACTCATCCACCTTCACCACCTCTACTCCCTGCATCCTCACCATTCCTCTATCCTCCCTCTCATTCACACACATATATTCTGTCTTAGTCCTGCTGACCTTCATTCCTCTTTTCTCTAGAGCATATCTCCACCTCTCCAGGGTCTCCTCCACCTGTTCCCTACTATCACTACAGATAACAATGTCATCTGCAAATATCATAGACCACAGGGACTCCTGTCTGATCTCGTCTGTCAACCTGTCCATTACCATTACAAATAAGAAAGGGCTCAGAGCTGATCCTTGATGTAATCCCACCTCCACCTTAAACGCATCCGTCACTCCCACTGCAGACCTCACCGCTGTCACACTACCCTCGTACATATCCTGTACCACTCGTACATACTCCTCTGACACTCCTGACTTCCTCATACAATACCACAACTCCTCTCTAGGCACCCTGTCATATAGTTTCTCTAAATCCACAAAGACACAATGCAACTCCTTCTGACCTTCTCTGTACTTCTCCATCAACACTCTCAGAGCATACATTGCATCTGTAGTGCTTTTTCCTGGCATGAAACCATACTAATCATCACCTCCCTTCTTAACCTAGCTTCCACTACCCTCTCCCATAACGTCATGCTGTGACTGATCAGTTTAATCCCTCTGTAGTTACTACAGCTCTGCACATCACCCTTATTCTTAAAAATCGGTACCAAAACACTTTTTCTCCATTCCTCAGGCATCCTTTCATTAAACAATCTAGTTAAAAACTCCACTTCCATTTCACCTAAACACCTCCATGCTTCTACAGGTATGTCATCTGGACAAACAGCCTTTCCATTCTTCATCCTCTTCATAGCTATCCTTACTTCCTCCTTGCTAATCCACTGCACTTCATGATTCACTATCCGCACATCATCCAACCTTCTCTCCCTCTCATTCTCTTCATTCACCAACCCCTCAAAGTACTCTTTCCATCTGTGCAACACACTCTCCTCACTTGTGAGTATGTTTCTCTCATTATCCTTTATCACCCTTACCTGCTGCACATCTTTACTAGCTCGGTACCTCTGTCTAGCCAATCAGTACAGGTCCTTTTCTCCCTCTTTAGTGTCCAACCTTTTATACAACTCTTCATACGGCTTATCCTTACCCTTCATCACCTCTTTCTTTGCCATGCACCTCATCTCCTTATACTCTTGTCTACTTTCTTCATCTCTATGACAATCCCACTTCTTCTTTGCCAACCTCTTTCTCTGTACACTATCCTGTACTTCTTCATTCCACCACCAGGCCTCCTTGTCCTCCTTCCTCTTTCCAGATGTCACACCAAGCACCTTTTTAGCCACCTCTCTTACTAGCTCTGCTGTAGTTACCCAGCTATTTGGTAACTCTTCACTGCCACCCAGTGCCTGTCTTAACTCTTCCCTGAACTTCACCTCACAATTACCCTTTTTCAATTTCCACCATTTGATCCTTGGTTCTGCCCTCACACTCATCCTCCTCTTCTTGATCACAAATGTCATCCTACAAACCACCATCCTATGCTGCCTAACTACACTTTCCCCTGCCACCACTTTACAGTCTCCAATCTCCTTCAGATTGGCCCTTCTACATAAGATATAATCCACCTGTGTGCATCTTCCTTCTCTCTTGTATGTCACCCTATGCTCTTCCCTCTTCTTAAAATATGTATTCATCACAACCATGTCCATCCTTTTTGCAAAATCCACTATCATCTGACCTTCTGCATTCCTTTGCTTAACACCATACCTACCCATCACTTCATCATCCCCTCTGTTCCCTTCACCAACATGCCCATTGAAATCTCCTCCAATCACCAGTCTCTCACCCTTGGGTACAGCCATCACCACTTCATCCAACTCACTCCAAATTTTTTCTTTCTCATGAATCGCACACCCAACGTGTGGAGCATATGCACTAACAACATTCATCATTACACCATCAATTTCCAGCTTCATAAACATCACTCTATCTGACACTATGTTCACCTCCAAAACACTCTTAGCATACTGTTCCTTCAGGATAATGCCTACACCATTTCTCCTGCCATCCACACCATGATAAAACAATTTGAAACCACCTCCGATGCACCTTGCCTTGCTCCCCTTCCATCTGGTCTCTTGCACCCACAATATACCAACCTTCCTTAAGTCCATCATATCAGCTAGCTCTCTCCCTATAACATTCAAAGTTCTGACTCTGACTATCACAATCTTAGCCTTTACCTGCCTTCGGGCATGCCTTCCCCCTCTTCTCCTCCTTCGGCCAACAATAGCCCAATTTCTGCCAGCACCCTGTTGGCCAACAGTACTGGTGGCGGTCATTGTTAACCCAGGCCTCCACCGATCTGGTATGTATTTCTGTACTGTTATCTGCATGTATGATTTGGCAAAATTTTATGCCGGATGCCCTTCCTGATGCAACCCTCCCCATTTATCTGGGCTTGGGACTGGCACAAAGAAATGCACTGGCTTGTGCATCCCCAGTGGCTGGGTTGCCATATAAGAATTCTATAAGAAAGACAAATCACCAAACATAAAGTAAGTTAGTAACCTTACCAAAAGAGAAATTTTAAATATTTAGGGCATTTGAGTTGTCACATTTCTTGTCTATAGCATTTTTTTTTTTCAGATAAGCATGCCTTGTCCATAGCTCAGCAGATAGTGCATACACCTTTCATGCTTGAACATTAGAAGGCTTTGGGTTGTCTTTCTACATTTGTTTAGATTTATTTTCAACTACTGGTGCTGCTTTGTAGTAAAGGATTACTGTACTCCTGAGTTTGCCATAGTGGATGGAAAACATTCTATGGCAGTTATTGACAAGAGTGGGGAAACTTCAGTGGTGTTCTGTCCAAATTTCAATTAGCTAGTATGAATGCCACCTCAAGTATCTTCTGAAAAGAGGCTGTTGACCCACTGGTATTAATTAACCCAGTCACCAAAGTGCAAAAAAAAAAAAGAATACATAATAAATAAAAACCTTACTGCAATGAAGAAATCATAAAAAGGCTTATGTTACATTTGTGACAAAATTGCATCAGCTGATTCTTACTTTGGTGTGCAAGATCCTTATACTAGATGTATATTTTAAAATTTATCTGACTAGACATCATTAGAGCTAGGGGTAACAAAGTTTTATAAAAGGATTTCCTCATGACATATACATTTATAGGTGCAGACAAACACTTATATCAAACAGAACAAGATTAGATATATTCAGAATTAAAATTGAAAATACCAGTCTGACTTCACTATTGATTTTTTTTTTTGGTTTCCTGAGCATAGGATGCAAATGTTTGGAAATGAAGGGGTATTTGTTGACCTTTCCAGATCATTTCCTTGTTATTCAAGAAAGAAAAGAGACTTCATATACTTTGCAAACACTCTATTAGAATGGATAATAGGATATTTGTACTCAGATGAAATTGAAACTAAGAGTCAGAAATTTTGGACACCCAGTAATGAGAATAATTTGGCATTTTCAGTGAAATATGGACTTTATCTTTTGTTTTAACTCAACTGTCTGGAAGCTTAAAAATTGAGCAAAAAGACAATTATGAAAAATGAAGGAGCAACTCAAACTCCTATATAGGTTATTAGCTATTAGTGAACTATGATAAGTATATAGAAAAATAATGTCAAAACTATGTAGATATGATAGAACATTTACCAATACAGCAATCAACTATGACATTCTATTATAAAAGAAGCCTTTATATGGGTGCAGAGGAAGGAGGAAATATATGCATACAATGTAAAAATAACAGAAATAGTACACATTTCATACATTGACCAATAGATTAATGTATAGACAAACCCTATAGATATACTAAAGTCCTTCATGAATAATTATAACTAGAATGCAGCAGTCCTTGACAAACTATGACAAAGTTTTCAGGTCAGAGCAAGTGTGCATCCTTTTGACAAACATTTTATGTCTCACAATTCACCCTATGAATTACTCCCATTTTGAGGTTAACATCTACATGTTTAGGCAGATCGTATCTGCTTTACCTGATAAGAAAGTTCCACTCCTGAGTCTCTAACAGTGGAATTCTACAAGAAATGTTCACCTTTTATTACCATATTTACTGCAATTAGCTGACAGCTTACTATATACCAAAGGAGCTATAGCCCAACATTGTCTCCTAACTAGTTCTTATCCCAAAACCAGATAGTTCCAACTAATAAAGAAAATTACTGATGCATTGCACTTTTAAATGTTTATTATAAAATGATCACAAAATTAGAAATAGGTTAATTGTATAGTACTTACATGAGTTGTTACATCCAAACTGATGTGGTATTATCCGCAGAGGAATAATGATGATAGTTAATCACATTTTATAAGCCAACATGCTACATTTAAATACACAAACATCTCATAAGGGTGACTTCCACTTTTTGTACAACTGACACATTTAAAGATTTTGACATATAGACTATCGATAATTGTTTTAGACAAGATAAAAGCATGATCCTCCCAAAACCATTATCAAGTTAGTAATGATGATGATAATAATGAAATTAATAATAATAACAAGGGAAGTAACAGCTATACAAACTCTTATTTTAAGTAGCATCATGATCAGGGACTTTGTGTAGTTTAAACAAACATAAAAAAATCTCAATAAATATGACTTTATACATTGATTTAAAAACTACCAATAACAACTCACTAATGAAAGTAAAACATTAAAGCATTAATTAGTCATTAGGTCTTGATGCATGCTATTCAACTATCATTTAATTTTCTTTCCATTCCAGAACATTTTCACATGTGGTTATATCACATATATCCAGACAAAACTGACAAAGAATAGTGACATTCAGTCCTTTTCTATTTCTAGCATGTTTGCTCCTAAAATGAACAACAATAGGACTACACTCAACTCTATTACAAATACCCCTAAAGGGTACTTGCAACATTGTTAAACTTTCTCTTGTTCTTTCTAATATAGATCTAGTTGTAGGAACATCAGAGGACATACTTTTAGAGTCACAAGTAAATATAACCCGACTTAAAATGTTTTCCATTTATGCATTCAATATTATTAATAATATATTTGTATCTAATACATTTGCCACAGGGGTAAGTATACCCGACAGTGACATTTTTTATCAAAACATCCTCTGACATATTAAAGTACTATATACTTCTTCTTTCGGCTTTTTCCCGGTTAGGGGTCGCCACAGCGGATCACCTTGTCCGCACATTGAATGGCAGTGGAGTTTTACGGTGTCGAGTTGCCAGCCCGGCGCCCAACCTTCCACAGAAGGCACACTCACACGCACACCTAGGGCCAATGTAGAGTGTCCAATCCACCTGCAGCATGTCTTTGGGATGTGGGAGGAAACCGGAGCACCCGGAGGAAACCCACGCGACCACAGGGAGGACATGCAGACTCCGCACAGAAGGCACCCCAGCCGAGGATCGAACCAGAGAACCTCTTGCTGTGAGGCAGCAATGCTAACCACTGCACCACCGTGGCCGCCCTATTAAAGTACTATATACTAAATAACTAAAAATACTCTTCCCTCTCCTATGGGAAAAATGCATGTTTGAAAATAAATGTTTTAAATAATTTTATCTAATAATATTCAAAATCTTCTTAAAAACAGACTTCAAAGAGTCACTTAAATCATACTCAGCTACATGAGATACTACATTTTCTTGGCTCCCCGGTTTGTTTTTCATGTCGAAGATATTTGATCTTTTAATTAAAGTCTTACTTGTACTTCAGACCAGAACTACTCTAAATACAAACTAAGAGGTAATATTTGTAGCTTCTTCCTGAAAATTAATCAGCCCTGAAGAAAGATGCCTAACTATATAATATTTTCCAAAGAGAAGACTCCTTATGTTCTGGATGAAAAGTAGTACCATTAAGAAGACTTCTGGAACTTGCAAATGTATGATATAACTTAGTATTAATAAATGAACATCTAAAAAATAATACTCTGGAAGTCACACTGATATGTAAAACGTAAGCCAAACTTATTAGCTCTACAATATTCTCCATTGACAAGACTACTCACAATATGTTGTAGATTAAAAGTAGTACCTTTAAGAAAACTCCTGGAACTTCAAGATTTACGATATAACTTGGCATTAATAACAGATTATCTAAATAATAATAGTCTGAAAGTCGCAGTGACATGTAAAATGTAAGCCAGAACTATTATTTGTAAGATCTTGAAAGAAAGTTTGTAAAGCACTTCAACCATGGGTGCCGTCTTTAACTAGAAAAAGAATATGATCAGTAGAATTATAATCAACATCCACATAATTCTTAAAAAAGAATGAGCACAAAACTTCTCCATTTCAAACATTGCCATCAATAAGTTTGCATAAGATTGATCAAAGAAGGCACCCATAACCATAGCCTTAATTTGTTCATACAAGTTCTTAATAAATACAAAAAAAGTGTTTCACAAATCAGTAAACTCTAATATTACATGACTACAAGGCAGACCCAAAAATAAAGAGTCACCTCCAATCCATCACTATGCTGGATATTAGTATGAAACTTTAGAATCACCCTGTCATACTATATTGGAAAGTTTATGGAGTACCATGAAAACATCAGTTATAAAAGACTGTAAATTTAAAACATGTTCACACAAACCCTTACACATCATCCTGCCCATCTGCTCATGGAAACTTAGGGAACCACTTATAACTGGATGACCTGGGGAGTAAAATCTTCCTTATGAGTCTTCTTCTTTCTGCTTTTAGTGGTTAGGGGTCAACACAGTGGATCACCTGTCCGCTCATGGTTGGCAGTGGAGTTTTACGGTGTTGAGTTGACAGCCCGGTGCCCAACCTTCCACAGAAGGCACACACATGCACACACTCACACCTAGGGCCAATTTAGAGTGACCAATCCACCTACAGCATGTTTCTGGGATGTGTGAGGAAACCGAAGCTCCCGGAGGAAATCCACACGACCACAGGGAGGTCATGAACACTCCGCACAGAAGGCACTCCAGCTGAGAACTGAACCGGAGAACCTCTTGCTGTGAGGTGGCAATGCTAACCACTGCACCACTGTGGCCACCCTGAGTCTTGGGCAAAAAAAAAAAAAAAAAAAAAAACAGGCACACTGAATTTTCTGCTATCAGGTATTTTTTTTGTTTTTTTCAAGAAATACCCCCAAAGTAGTGTACCTGTCTGCTAAATCTTTCATCTTCTGTTCAACATTCAGACAATCATAGTACTTTGACACGCTTTATAGCACAAATTAATTGGTTATCATATGATCAAACTATCTAATAATAACTTAATTTTTAAACTGAGCCGTAAAATGACTAATGTCTTTAGGTCTAAAACTGTCCAAATTCTAAAAAATGGCACCAATATTCATGTTTTCACAAGAAAAAAAATTTTTCATTTCACAGAAGATGGGATTTGAAAAGTCTCTCAAACGCAATTCCCTTACAAAATTAATAGAATCACTGTGAACAATATGCAATCAAGGAATGTTAGTTGGAACAAACCTCAGTTTGTGTTTTGAAAATGAATATATGTCATCACAAAATGTCTTACCCAAAAATTAATTATAACTGGATCAAACTACTTATCGTTTACATTCAAATGATTATCTTTATAAAAAGCAAACACATACAAAGAACATATTTATTTAACATTTGTTTACCAGGAAAGTCTGACTTCGAATGGGCCGACTTTCAGAGGAGGCCCAGGGAGAAACACTCCAGATGCATATCTTTGTAATGTGGGCACCCACAGGAAACCCACACCAATGCAGGGAGGACATGCAAACTCTGCACAGAAGGCACCCCAACCAAGAATCAAACCAAAGAACCTCCTACTGTGAAGTAACCACTGCACCATGGCACCATCTGTATTAAATTACTCTGTTCTACGAAAGACATAAACAGTATCTGATCAATATATTTTCTTTCTTGTTCCTGTAGTTGCAGCCAATAGTACTGCTGCTGCCCGGAAGCTGCTGTCATTAATAGAATGTTCTTTTATTCCCCTTCCAAAACCCCTTGCAATTAAACTTTCCATCATTTTTATTGCTTGTTGAATTATTATCTGACCTCACAGCAGGAAACACTGTCCAATGAAAATGACATTTTGCTGTTTACAGAACCACTGAAACTCTGACATCTAAGTTTAGTGATGTCATTACCATAATCCCCATCAAATTGGCCCTTCTCTTCCTTTGAAAAGCAGTATAAGGGGAATACTCATTTAAATAATCTTCCAAATTCATTTTTTATGATTCACTTGTTCAGATTCCAAATCCTTCAACTTTTGATTGATTTAATTCATCTTACTTGCCAAATCACATTTTTTCCAAACCAAAAGAAAATTCAGAACATAATACCAATAATTTTTGCTGTCTCAAAAATTGCTCTCAGCTGTCTAGATTTTTGCTGAATGTCCAGAGTTTTGCCTTATATGTTTCAGTTCCTCATAGAATGTGTGATTTCTGACAAATCAATGAGGACTGAAGTCTCTAAATAATAAGATACAGTTGACCTTCAGAGTTAATATCCTTTAGAAAATGCATGTCAACACTAAAATCTTTATTCTAGCAAATTTTCAAGCTTATAAGAGCAATATGTAAAATTGTTCCTATTTGGCGGGCTTTGTGCCCCCATTATTTTTGCTTTTGTCCAGACATTGTACTAAAAGGTTAAGAGGTATGGTCTCAGAATGTCTCCAGCTGTAAGAATGCACACATACACATTCAGACTTGCATCAGTGAACTGACTTAACAAGCATCGCTGTTTTAACACTTTATCCTGTAAGTCTGAATCATTAAACAGGAAAGATGGAGTTTTAAAATGCACTCAGTCTATTGGGAGTTAAATTTAAATCAATATATTTATTTAGTGACAGATATATCAATATGCACATTAGTTTCTGGAGTTTAACAGTCCTTCCAACTTAGTTAATAAATAAACCATCTTATCTGATATCTAACCAATGAGGCAAAAGGCTGACATGCCAACCAAACATGTTTTTCTGAGAGAATTGATATGGAAACCCTGGGATTTACAATCTTTTACCCTACGGGACATTCTTTTGGCTCATTCAGCTCAGTCTCTATAAATTATTCATTACAAGCCTCCCGATATTAAAAAATGACCATTCAGATTGAATGACATTCTACTTGCCTTATGATTGTTTCCTTATGTTAGATGGCAGGAAAACTATTTTCTTCATACCTATACCTTTCTTTAAAAGCACTTACAATCCTATTATTGAAGCATTACTACAGCAATCTGTTTAAGGTTATTTGATGATATATTAAAATGACTAAAAAACAGTAAGAAAAATGTTTGGCATTTTTCCCCTGCTAAATAGGGTTCCAAGGCAAGAACTCCCTTCTAGCAAGGCTCTTTCCATTACTTTAAATCTAATTGGAATAATAGCATATCAATAAATTACACAGGCTCCTCCAAAATGGATTGAAAACACATACTTTGTTTTCCTTTAGGATCATATTCTTCACTGGATAAATATTAAAAATTCTATTAAGTCATATTGTAATAGAATGACATAACAAAACATACTTTATAGGGCTTTTTGGATACCTAAAAAGGGTGGATAGGAATGATCAGTAAAGAATGTTACCATGAATGCCAACAAACGTGTTTGGTATCTTGCTTGTTTGGACTGCACCAAATTGCAGCATTGTTGGGTTGTGACCACAGAATTGTTTCACAAAGTAAAGAGTTTACAGTTCAATCTGCATATGAAGTATGGGCTATAAGTATTATACAGTACAGATTGTCTATCTGACTTGACAACCAAGTGACATATTTCAAATTGTTGTGATCATATACTTGTGGAAAAAGTTAATTTCATATTACTTTTTGGTGGTTTAACAATATGGAATCTCTAAACTGTCAACTGAATGATTATTACTTTAGCAAGAAGCAGAGAATGGCATGTTTTATGGCATAATGTATGATAATAAGAAAGAAAATGTTATCACAAATGTTGATGCATTAAAACTCAAATTAGTTTTAAACAGACTTCAGTTTTGTTGCAAATAACACCAATTAATTATTTACTAAAATAGTTCAGTTATTAAGCAGGCATCCTTTTTTGGAAATTTCAATATGTTATTTATTTATTTAGATGCCTTACTGCTCAGAATAATGAATTTCAAAGGTAGGATTCAGAAACTGGATGGGCTGGGAACAGTAAGGCTGCAGCAAAAAGGGCCTGATAATAGAATCATGGAAATCAGTGGTTCAGAGACACATTAGCTGCAATGAGGCAAAATCTGAGTCTCTCTGAATTGCTCAGAGATTATAGCTACTGCTAACAGACCCTTTTTGCTGCCGTTAGAGTAATCACTGCTGGTGGCTGATGTATTGTGTTAGAACAGGCGCCTCCATCATTCATCCACCTTCCCCCTCCCCCACCCCACATACACACACAAATGGCCACATAGTCACACCCCTTACCTGCCCCTGATTTTACAACAAATCCTGACGTTGACTCTTATTTTATGCAGTCCCTTAAAAGTCACATATTATTACAGTCAGGCAATAATAAATGTCATTAGAGTTTCATTCTTGTTTCTGTTCAGAAAATACATTGTGATGCAAGTCCTTTTTCCTCTAATAACTCTTTAATTGGATTAGCAAAGTATTTACAAAAAGTCACTGGAGTTGTTTACCCTGGCATTGTCCAGAAACATTGCCCTGACCCAGACCATGACAGTCAGTAATGCCAGACATTAGAACTTTATACTTTTCTCCCAATATGGTTTGTGCTATAAAACCTGAGGTAATATTAAACAATGTCCCTGGTGTCTAATGTTCCCCCCATACATCTTTCCTGCTGTAAAACATGTTGTTCTAGCAATGTTTGAAGTTACTTAGGGTTATGTATATGTATATATATATATATATATATATATATATATATATATATATATGTGTGTATATATATATATATATATATATATATATATATATATACAATATTTATTTATATCTATATTTGTATATATATCTATCTATCTATCCTTGATGTATATATTTTTTTCTTCCCCAAAATAGAATGTGATGATTAGACAAGGGGAGTTTAGCTAGGGTAGCTACCCCCCAACACACACACACACACACTACACACACACACACACACACACACACACACACACACACACACACACACACACACACACACACACACACACACACACACATGCTCACCCTACCTAACATTGCTCCAGCTGTCACCATCCATCATGACACACACTCACCAGATACCACTCCTATTGCAGCATGCAGTCACACATGTAGCTAGACAAATACACACATACTCTCACAAACATCCTCAGCACTACCTGTTTGATAAACTTCATGGCACATGCTGCTAACATGAGCTCACCCATTGAAACTATGGCTGATTGCAAGCTTTTGGCAGAGATAATTACCATGCTGGTGGTAAGGATTTATAAGTTCAAGTGGTTCAATGAGTTGCTTAGTTTCATAAAGTACTTACTGCAGGCATTTCTGGGGAGACCATATGGCTAACTACCATATGCTGCACCCTCATTATGCCTCACTAATATTTGCACCCCTTCAAGGTATGGACTGCAGTATGGCTGTCTTTGAATCAGAAACAGTTGCTGTCATTGGTAAAAAAGGGATTGCTGTTGGTGCTAACCTTGCTAAATAATGGCAAAAGCATTGTTTATTGCTTCCTTGTCTGTTGCTTGGACAGCAAACAAGACATTAAGCAATGAAATCAACAAAACTGAAACAATCCGATAGTTTATATATCAGCCAGTAATTTCATAATTAAAAATATATGCATATTAATAATATGAAGAACAATTAACCTCACAAAAAAGTATAACTAGACATGTGAGTTTGATTACTGCAGCTGATGTTAATTGCAAGATCGCAGAACTTTGGTCATAAGGAAGTCATCATTATCTTCTAGGTTGCGTGGTCTCACAATCAAAATATTTAGAGATTTGGAAGCTTATCTTCTGAAAAAAAATATTTTTGATTTATAGTTAGAATCAGTTAACAAGATGTAAACATTTTGTCCTTCATTTAACAGTCCATTATAATTCCATTCACTAAATTTATTTATGTATTTACTTGCTTGTTTTTTTTATATATGTATCTTAAGTTTTTTTTCTCAACTGGGGAAGTTTACTGATCCAAACTAAGCCCACTTCCATCAGAGTTTATACATAAATCAAAGCCCAATTCAGAAAATGCTGTAATAAAATCTAAGAAATAAGCAAGCAGTGCCTTAATACAGAAAGGAGTTAAATGACAGATACAATAGGACACTCAATCATTTCTTATATATAAAAGCAACAATACAGATTTATAAGTTGGCAAATCAAAACAAGTCACTGATTCAAAACATTCTGGTTGTTTGTTTCTATATGTTGGCATCTTAAGAATTGTCAGCCCTGTTGATGTTGAACCCTGTTTAATGTATGCATAAAAGTCAACTTAACATCAGACCACTGGAAAAAATGTGAAGACTTTTAATAACTTTGCACTTTCATTCCCAACAATACAGGGGCTTCTTCAGAGTTAAACAATAATTTCCTCCATGTTATTTATATACTTGACCCCCCCCCTCCCCAACCAAATGCAACCATTAATTAAAGTAAAAGGACCATGAAAAGACCATGAAAAGACTGATGGGTTCAACACCTGTAATGTAACATTTGTTCAGCCACCAACTAAAATACATAAGTGCACAAAACATTAATTCAGTTATAAATACTATATTGCAGTATGATGCATCTTTGCTTACATGACATAAAAAACTTCCTGGATTAAACCTTAAAAAGTGCATGTATATATATTACTAATGATTTATTGTTTATGTCCTAAAAAGATGAGTACTCTGGTGTTTGTAATAAGATAAAATTGTATAACTGTATTTTCTCATAGCCTTGATGATATATGTTTTGCTGGAAAACTTCTGAGTAAAACATGACAAGGAAAAATAATTTAATTTTGGGCCAAAATAATAAAGTTAAACTGCACATATTTCCAAAGTTATTATTTTTGTATACATAATGTTTTCATATGGAATTAAGCTGAATGAGCAAAAGTAATTTCTCCAAGAGTAGAAATATCAAAACTGTATATCTCTAAGCAGCAAGCAACATAAATATGAATGGTAACAATGCCAGTAGACACAAACAAATCCGAACGTTGTAACAGCTGAACAGGACAGACTGGGTGGAAGTCAGAAAACTGGATAAAACCTGGAACACAGGAGGGCATGTATGAAGAGATGAGTGAAATATGTACTAAAAATACAATAGAACCAGGCAAGTGACAAAGAAAGACAGCTAGATTACAAGGAACAGTACCAGATGTAAAACACAGACTGACACAGGGAGGATTTAAGCACTACCAAAAATGCAGGTACATAACCATCAAATAGACAGCAGACAGTAGTTTGCAAAAGTAGAGTAAGAGTACAAGATAACAGTAAAAGATGAAAAAAGGACAATGTGCCACACTGACTAACAGTGCTGAATTGTAAGAAAAAAAAATACTCTTAGCTGACCAAACCTTGATGCGAAGCACTGTCCTATCCTTCCATGCCATCAAACATATGAGAAATGCCTTTATTAATATTTCAGACCACCACATCCGCATCACAGTACTAACACTGAAGTGAATTCCATCATCCCCAGGTAGTAAATAGTAACAAATTAAAGAGACAGGTGGCACTATTTAGGGGAAATACCACTGGTGCACAATCACATCTGGAAGCCACAGTCCTGAACAAAGATTCTTCTCATAATCAAGTAAACTATTGTACAGGTGAGCAAGGACCACCAGCCAGCATCTTCTACTGTATTCAACTCTGGTTTCTTCCTACTGCAAGATATCCAGTTTAGAGGCCCGCACTATGTTTTCCATGGACGTGCTAAATGCATCATTGTCATGCTCCAGTCAAGTTCTGGCTTCAAGACAATCCTTTAATGACTAGAGCAGACACACACCACAACTCTGAAGCGTAAGTACATGACAGGCAAATGGTGTGGGAAGACTATATTCCAAATGTCCACTTTTGGCCCAAGATAAATGCATCTTCCATGTACTCAGCAACGGCTTTAGCATTGCTAGGGAAAGTGGCTTTAATTCTGCAAAAAAGCAAGTGCAATCTGACACTTCCCAAGTTGTTGAAGGCTAATGTTGGATCCATACATAGGCATCATACAGCGAGAAGTGGAAAAGGTGCTCCTTAAATTTGTAGTTATTTTTTCAGTACATAAGGCTGCAGTTTGAAAGTGTAAAAGTATATAATGTGGGGATGCTAATAAGTACAGCCTATCCATAGCATCAGGCAGTCTATTCTAATTGCCACCAGAGCACTCAGTACCTTGTAAGACATTAAGATGTACAGTATACTAGCATCAGTGGTTTAGCATGATATGTCAACTATCAATCTATGCAGTATCACTGCCATGCTATCTTTCTTATTGTTGAAAGGGTACTATATACAAACCACTGTATGAAACCACCAAAACCTCATAAATTATCTGCTGTTCTGAGATGCAGTATTTCCACATTCCATTCATCCACCTTGTGTTAACAGTGGTGTAAGAACATGCCAGATTTCATGTCCCAATACTATGGATTGAATTCATCCAACCTATTTACTTCCAAAAGTGCTCTCTCTTTGGCAGCCCTAAAAAGGCGGTGTATAGCCTAACACATCTTCAAAGAGCAGATGGGATACTGTACCTGCATTCTATGGATTATAGAGTTCCCTCAGAAGCTGAAATGGTAGTTCTCAGGTAGTCTGGGCTTTATATTGATGGTCTGCCAGGATAGTAAAGTTATCTGCTTTAGTAACATCTGGTGGGTGATGGAAACTAGTGGATGTATGCAATTCTTCTCTTTCTATGATTGCTGTGTTCACTGCCTAAACGTTACATTTCACAACTGATTTCAGCTAACAGGACCAGTATGATTTGCTGTGAATAAATTTTGCCCTGTTCTGTTAACCATCAATAAGGAATAGAAGGTTTTCCTTTTGCCTTGTGACATAAGCATAAATGCTACCCATACTGCCTGGTGTGCCTGGTACAAACTACCTGGTTCCTCCTTCTTGCGTGTCATTCTCATTAGCCATTTCTGCATCATGTGGATAGTCCAAAATCATGACCAGTCATAATCCTGTTTATTAGAACTGCAGCTAATAATTTCCACCTAACCATGTGCCTCCATTCTAATTGCTGTACTGGGTCTTTGTGTTGCAGCCACTATTTTATAAAATGGCAATTTGTACACTTTTGGAAATTTAATGCTTTGCTCTAGTAGTGATGCTCACTCAGTGCTTTTGCATTCGGGTTAGTTGTTTTCAATAGATGAACACACTCTTTCTTTATTACACCACATGTCATGCTTTAACAAATTAGAATTTCAAGGAAATATGGGGATGGGCTTTATAAGATTCTCCTGCATATTTGGATCATAGCTTAACTGATTTCCATTTTCAAGTCAGCTTCCATACAGCCTTGCACAAATTATTGCTAACTTATCTAACCAAAGTTTCGATTAGCCTTCAATTAGCAACAATATTATAAAGTTCATAGAACAAAAGCGTCTTAGTTTGCTATATTGTGAAGTATTTAAGTTAAGGTAATTGAAGAGAATTTTTTACATTTCAATTCATGTGGGCCATTATTAATTTAGTTTGTTTTATTCTGCTGACAAGTGTGACAGCTGGTTTATAATTCTGCAGTAACTCCCTGCAAAGTTAGACTCAACAAAGCAAAAAATAAGGAGCATTGAACGTCAGAAACTGAATAAGTTATTAAACATTTCAGCACTCAGCCAATGTTGTGAAATACAAGCACTTGTTTTCATTCAGTTTATATTTTATATGAACCTCATTCTGGGCACATGAGATAAATTATGTTTTGAGTCAAGGCAGGAAAGTATGTAAGACTTTGCAAATGGCTGAACAATCTTTCTGCTGCAGTGCACTACAGAAGTGGGTAGACGAATTAAGAGAGTGCTGGCTATCGAATTATGAAATTCTTACAAAAAAATAAAAAAAAACTGTCAAGAAAGAGATTCAAGTACATAAAATGCATTTAACAAGCTTATTTGACCCCAGTAACTTGATCAATTAAAAAAAAAAATGTGTGTGTATTTGGCATGCACTGAAATAGATGTAAAACAAATGTTCTTGGCTTTACTGTTGGTAGAACTGTGAGAAAACACATTTGAAAATAAGAGGAAAAATATTACAAGAAAAAACTAATTCATATCTTTCATTTGCTATATTACAATGATTCTTAGTCTACTTTTTGGTTGTTCAAAGTATGAGGCATGATATATACTGGGTCTTCAGACTAATTCTGTTTCAGCAGATGCAGAACATGTATTTTTGGATAAATGTCTTTTATTCCAAAGAATAATTAAATAAATCATTAAAGTGTTCTAGTTTGGTGGTAGGTTTGGCAAAACTTTGCTAAACATACATTACTTTTATTGTTTTTCTTTCAAATTGTTTCTATTTATCATTATTTATGTTATTTTTAGTTGACAAGATATGGCCATACTTGGACTGTTGCACTGTAAAAGTTATACCGAAGTTAAATAAATCTGCTTTGGCTCTTCACCAGATTGTAGCTGAAGCCTTTTCTCCAGCAATCACGAGAACTGAAAAGGCCAAGCTGTTAGAAAAAAGACAATGTTTTCTTTGTCCTTACCATTACGCTTGTAAACAACTGGACAAAAGTCAACCAACATTTTCTTTCATATGTTCACGACATTTTGTGTATTAAGAATCTACAACATATCTGAAGGTTAGTAATCAAAAACTGTTTCAGATCAAACAGAACATTACAATAGTCATTAAGGTGACTCAAACTCATAGCAATGCACTAGCTAGGCACATTACTGAAAAGGGTGTGAGACATACGTTTACATTTCAGGTACTGGAATGAATTCAACCAACTATTAGAGGAGAAGCTCCATTGAACAACACTGAAGCAGTCGAATTAAAATGGACTTTAGAACTAGAGGCATACTGTTATCCATGGTGACATGATTATTTGTTGCTGAAACTGTTTGGAAGCAAAAAAAGAGAGACATTAATATGTTGTTTTATATTAAGACTTTATTAAATGAGGTGCAAATGGTTTTTAAAATTGTAATTGGATTGATGATAAGAGCAGGTGATTGTCTATTTCCTGTTTAAAAATGGAATGTTGTGGAAAACCTTATTAGCATTGTATGTACAATACTTTTTCTTCCGTGGTGTGTTGAACCATGTTTTTGTTTTTGGATTGTGATTTCTACATTATTCGGCACCAAGCCTGTATATTCTTCTCTTTTTTGTATTATAAGAATGGCAATGGTTGGCAGGCAGTAAAGAGTAAAATAGTACAAAAAAATAAATAAAGCACCCACGTTATTATGGCTTCATTTAGCTTTACTTTCCCAAATGTATGTATGATTCTGTCATGAAATATAGTGCCAGATGTTTTTGCAACAGCAAGAAATACTGCAAAAACAGACTAAACTTTCATCGGTGGAAGTGGGAACACCTTCAATGACAATGAGAAGGTTAAGATTACAAGATCTACCTTTTTTACAATTTTTTGGTTGAATGCATTAAATTATTTGACATTTTCCACAGAAGAGGTTACCCCCAAGATTTCTTAAATGAAATATTTGATGAAGTGACGAGAAAGAGACAGGGTGGGTTTTACAAGCCCCTTTTGGGTTTCACTAGTACACCTACAGTTAGTCAAGATGTACATGACAAAGGTAATGTTGATTATAACAAAGCTTTGGTTTTGCCTTACAATGGACATTTCAAGGAAATTAAATTTGTCATTGAAAAATGTTGGTCTATTTTCAAACATGACCCGTAGGTTGCCAGTAAATTAGGTGAAAGGCCAAACATAGTATACAAGGAAGAGGCTTGTTTAAAAAGTATGATTGAAAGGAGTTTAGGGAGTTCCAACAAAGGTAAAATGAGTAAATGTAGACACACTGCACCCAATGTAAAGTGATGTTGGAGGGTGCAGAAGTTTTCATACATGGATATGGAATGATTAAGTTACAAAAGAAATTCAATTGTGACAGTAAGGGGGTGGTATATGCCACAGTCTGTAATGACTGTACATGTTTTTATATAGGTAAGACCATCAGGCACTTCTGATAGCGTGTTTATCAACTTGGTTATGACATCAAGAAAGACGAACGAAATGCCCTTTTCAGACATATCAAAATGTGTCCTACACATTCCTTCAAATTCATTGTCATAGAAGGTTTGACCCAGGACCCTAGGGGAGGTCCCAATGACACCATTTTAGAACTCCTTGAGTTAAAGTGGCAACTTAGAGTTAATGCTGGACAACATCCAGGACTAAATTATGTAATTTCTATCTTAAGTTATTTAAAGTTGAAATCAATGCTAGCATTATAGTTGACATGTCATTATGAATTAGTGTTCATGTTTTTTATTTTGATGTATTGTTTTTCAGTATTAACCATCATTGTTTTTACTAGCTTGTGAGTTGCATAATTATTTTAGTTGAATGCATATTGCTTTAATCATTAATTGGGAATATGGGGTATGTCTTGTGAGCTCTTTTTAGTGCTTGGGTATGTGCTGTGTTTTTATTCTGAAGAAGTCCAGACATTGAGTGGACGAAAGCATTAAATCTGCGACAGTAATAAATTCAGTGTTCCTTTACCCACAGTGGTTGTGTTTTTCATTCTATATGGGTTATATCCTGAAAAGATATAACAGCCAGCCAGCTTCCGAAGCTTCAGGGCATCCCCCACGCACCCAGACTGTAAAGCATCTTGACAAGAGCTGAGTAAAAGACAAGTCTGGGCGCGAAGCCATTCAGACCTTTACTGCCACCAAACAGTAAGCTCCACTGAGGCTTTTGAGAATTGATGGTTGGCTTGTGCTTTCCCTTGCTGGGAGATAATTTACATTTGAGGGTAAAAACCCTTCTATCTTCTTGTAGTGACTGATGTTTTATTACTTTCTTCATCAGGAATGTTATTTTAAAGCTAAGAGTGTTGTCTTTTTAAGGGACTGTAACATACTTTTAAATGGGGTTCTCACTTTTTCTGTCTGTTAACTGATAATAAATATTCTGTGGATAAATGATGTTTATTTCCATTGTGTGGATGCCATAGTGGTTGAAAGTGTTTTTACTGTATTTTTGTGTTAGAAAGTAACTATTGTGAACTGATAATTTTACCGGCATTTGCTGCTTGTCTTCCCCGGGAAAAAGAGACACCATTTTTGGCTTGAACATGGAACAGATTATCAGTCTTATGGCCAGTCCTTCTTCCAGCCACAAAAAGAAAAAGTTAAGCAAATAGCCTTTACCAGCCCAGCAGGCTAGTAATTTGCTCTAGCCACAGGAGGGTGACTCTGCTGTGGCCATTTGCTGTACCGCTGACCACTTATCTTTTACTTCAGATACCTCTAGTGTAGCACCTACAGCCACTAGTAACTGGGGTTAACCACATCATCTGCAACTATTGTAGTCCTCTTAGTGAGCAAGGGAAAGCCACTATTATGGAACCTGGGAGGGGGAATAGGAAAGGATTTCCCTGTTACATCAGAATGCTATGCCCACCCCTGGGGAAGCAGCAGCTGCCATTAGTAACATGGTTGGCCCCGTTTTCCTGTCAAAAAGAAAAAGAAAATCAAACATGTATATAATCTCCTGAAACTTGTTTTTTTCCCCCAAACTTCTTGGGATTGGAGTAGTTTACTGGGAATGGCCCAAGGTTTAATCCTTCTTGTAGAGCAATTTCTGGTAAAACAAAGAAGAATGCCTCTTTTCCTGAGGAGATTCAAGATTCTGAATCTGAGCAGAACAGGGATAGATTCATGGTTTTGTCCTCCGAGTTCTGATTCAGACTCAGAGGAGAGCTCAGTTTCTGATTCTCTTTGTGGGAGATTCTCTTTTTCTAATACTATTGCAAGAATGTCCCAGTGTTTTCAGTGGGAGAACAGAGGTTTCTCAGTCTCTCAAAACATACTATGAGTTGTTACAGAAGGATTTTCCAGAACCTACACCCATTCATCCTGTCCTGTCTGCTTTAGAGGATGTATGTTTTACTGCCTGCAATTTTTTTCTGTTACGAGCTGTCCCTAAAGAGGCAGATTGAATGTATAAACTTCGCAGTTATTCAGATTTTTATACAGTATTCCCAAAACTAACCCATGAGCTATAGTATTAGGTGACTCCACTGCTGCTAAGCACTGAGTTAACCCCAGTCCTTCTCTTTCTAATAAGGATGGGGACGTTATTGATAGGTCTGAGAAATAAATGTATACTTCTGCAACTTTGATTTTCAGAATTCTAAATCTTCATGCTCATATGTTAAAATTTGTTCTGACATATTGTGAAAGTATGAGGAATCTTTTATCATCTGTTCTTGTGAAAAAAAAATGCTTTAAATAACCTAGTTTCTTCTGCTGCATAGGACACTACTCACTTTTTGCAGTGTGTGTAAGATTCTGTTGGTACTTCTTCCAGGGCTATGGCCACTGGTGCTGTTTTAAGGATGTTTACTTGGCTGCATTCAAAGAACCTCCCACAAGATTTTAAAAATGAGACTTTGAATTCCTCCTTAGTGTCTGGTTACTCTGCTGTAGAGATGATCAAAAAGTGTGAAAAAGGGACAAGATGATTCAGTGAATCTCTAAGTTTTTTCAGCCATCTGTCTCCAAATTGTCCAATGGATTTTTGTCTCCTCATGCAGATTTGGCAAAAAAAAAAATAATAATGAATCTTAACATAATTGAGGTAACAAGACATTTGGGAAGAAGCTGCAAGGGTGTTCCAGATGAAGTCTCAAACATCCCAAAATCAAGGACAGTCCAACAAGTCTGAATGGCTATTCAAGAGATGCTGTGACCCATCCCACTCTGGCCCCTTTTTTTCCAGAAAGTATGAATCTCCATTTTACTCTTTGGCAAGAGGTAGTTTTAGACAAATGAGATCTGAAAAATCATTCATACAGGTTACAGCTGGCAATGGGAGGAAATTCCTCCTTTCCAGGGGGGTCATTCCTCATCTTGCAGATAAGACTCTCTTGTTCCTCTTATTCTTCATGATATGCTGCACCAAGGAATGATAGAACCAGTTCCTCCTTCCCCAGTGGGGAAATAGTTTTATTCAAGAATGTTAGTATCAAAGAAATAAAGAAAATTCTTGGAGACCAGTTTTGGATCTTTATTTCCTAAACCCATTTGTCGCTTCACAACCTATTACCTCTTCTTCATCTTTCAAGTTTCTTGGTAATACTAGACTTAAAAGATGCTTAGCATCACATCCCTTTTCATCCAGACTTCAGGCATTTCTTAATGTTTTATATGTCTGGATCACATTATCTGTTCTCTGCCTTACCCTTTGGAGTATCCACTGCACCAAGGGAGTGTTCACAAACTGGCTAGCTCCAATTATAGCTCTTTGCAGGCTACAGGATATCCACATTTTTTCCTTATTTAGATGACCTGCTTATCTTTGCAGAGTCTTTTTCAAAATGTTAGGTGTGTATCTCTTGGGTGAGAGAGCTCTTGCACAAGCTGGGATTCTTTTTTGATTCCTTCACAAAGGCATGTGTTCCTGGGATGTCAGCAAGATACCTCAATTTAAAGAGCTTTTCTTCCACAGGAAAAATAGATCTGTATCTATATGTATTTCTAAGGTTTTCGACTCAGACTTCAGTCACTGTGAAGGAATATACCTCAGACGTTTGGGTCTCATTGCATCTGATTTTCATGATACCCCTGACAAGACTCCACATTAGAAACATACAGTGGTATGTGAAATCTCTTTGGTCCTAACATCAACACCCTTTATCTTTTTAGATCGTACTACTAGGGTTTGCCAGAAGAAATTTTTTTGTGGAGACAACAGCTATCCTTAAATCCATTTCTCCCCTTCCCTGTACCTGCTCCAAAACAGTCAGTCACCACAGACACTTCAGACTTTTCTTAGGAAGCACTTTCAGGAGGAATAAAACTGCAGGGGCTGTGTAACATCAAGGACAGATACAAGCACATAAATACCGATGAGATGCTTGCCCTGATCAAAGCACTCAACTCTCTGAACCATCTTTCACCCCCAGGACCTATTCAAGTGGTTACAGACAATGCCACAGTCATGTGGTACATCAACAAGTAAGAGCAAACCAGGTCATACCTCTTTTGTAGACTATGTTAGCTTGGGATGTAGCTTTACAGCGCAGTCTCAGTCTACAGGCTTCCTACATTCTCTCACAGAAAAATTCAGTAGCAGACAAGCTGAGCAGGACCAGGTGAGATCCTCAAGAATGGAACTAGATCAGGGATCTTCCAAGATTTGATCCATCTGTGAAGAGTTCCTCATGTAGACCTCTTAGCCTCCTTTGTGAATAGTCAACTAGTAAAATTCTGTTCCAGGGCTCCATGCAAGATAGCTTGAAAGACAGATACCTTTTCTTTGGACAGGACTGTTTCGGTACGCCTTTCCATCCTTTCCACTAATAACCGGGGTACTTCTGAAAATTCAGAAGGAATCCCCCAGGATCATTGTAGTGATTTGTTTCTGGCCCAGACAATAATGGTTCCCCCTTCTTTTGGAAATGCCCAGGGGCAATTACCACAGGCTTTCTCAAAGAAAAGGGTTTTTTGATACACCCTAACAGCAATCATCTTCAATTAACTGTCTGGACAATAGGGTCTTAATTCCTTTAAAGCACCTGTTTACTGAGGACATGCAGCAGGTACTAATGGAGGTAAGAAAGCCCGCTACTAGAAAATCAAATATTAGCAAAACAGAAAAAGTTTTCTAGCTGGTACCAACCCAGCACCTATTCACGCATAATTGTTCTATGCTTTTACATTATTTATGTGAGTCACTATCCTAAGACCTTTCTTATTTCTCCATCAAGGTTCATTTATTGGCCATTTCAGCATGTCTGCCTATGAATCCTCCTCCTTCAATGTAGCCTCATGTCAGAATGTTCTTGAAAAGAGTTTTAAATAAGAGGCCCCACATAAAGCTCACACTTGCTTCATTTGAACTAGCTCATCTGGATGACTTGAGGTTTTTAACACAGAAACAGTTTTACTGATTGCTATGATTTTTGCAAGAAAGGGATCTGAGTTGCAAGCTCGCATGGTGATTCGACCATGCCTCATTTTCCATAGGAACAGGGTTTCATTGAGAATTAATCCTTGTTTTATGCTTAAGTATCCATGCTTACTTTAAGCCAAACTATCCATCTCCCTGTTTTCTTTCCTGAGCCTAGAAATTAGGGAGAAAGGATGCACCATACCTTGGATGGCCACAGACAACTCACATAATGTCTTAACAATTTATTTATTTATTTATTTATTTTACATTTGTTGACCGGGCTAGTCCAGCTGGATATATGTCCATTTTCAGTAGAGGCCTGGTGAGAAAAGCTCCATAAAACACAAAATCATTTATACTATGTGACATTTACAAATGCAGGTACATTTACAGATTTTTGCCATTCATTACATTTCGTTGCATTTCTGGTAACAGAATCATGTTACATTTCAACTATGGTTAGCCATTCAAAGATAACTCTAATAACATTTTTTAAATATAGAAGCACTCTCTCTTTAAAGTTAACAGAAAAGTAACTAGCTTATACAGGTATGGTGATTAGTACCCAGAGAAAATCGAAGTAGTTAGTCAGGGTTAGCACAAGGGCATAACCACTGTGATTTAAGGTATTGTTTCAGTTTGCTTTTAAATAGTGTTGTTGAGGAAATGGAAATTAGGTCACTGGGGAGGGATTTCCAGGTTTTGCCCACAGTATTAGAGAACAAAGTGTCACCAGCCATATTGTTAGTTTTACCTATTTGTACAAGTAGTTTATATGATGAGCGAAGGGTCTTGAGGTTATTATAGGGGGTAAGTATTGGTGTGTTAGTAGGTTGATACAGGATTTTGTGGCAACTGTTAACTGGTTAAATTGTAGTAGATTTGGCAATTCTAGCCATCCTAGTTGTTCAAGGTTATTGCAATGATCGGTTCTGAAGGCAGACTCAGGTGCAAATCTGGCAATATTATTGTAGGGGATTGCCAGATTGTTCAGGTTGTTTTTACATAGTTTAGTAGATATAGGAGAGGCATACAGAAGGGTAGAGATTAAGTGGGTATGGGCAATGATGATCCTGGCTAGTGGAGTCAGAAAGGGTTTGATCCTGTATAGGGATCCTAATTTTTTGTTGACTGTTTATATAGTACTATTAATATGGGAATCAAAGGTAAGGTTGTTATTGATTAGTGCCCCAAAAAGTTTTGTAGTAGAATTAGGAGATATAATAGTACCATTGCTTGATGTCACTGTAAAAGTAAGTGGGGAGGCCCTACGGGTAGGAGTGAATAGTGGGAGTTTTTTTTTTTTTTTGGGTTCAAGATGAGACATTGGTGTAGAAGCCATTTCCCGACTGTATTAAGCACGTTTTGGGTTAAGGACTGTAGGTCAGATGGAGAGGTGGCAGAGCATATTAACGTGGAATCATCTGCTTATTAGATACAGGTAGCTTGAGGTATTACAGAATGTAGGTCATTTATAAAAATAGAAAATAGAAGAGGGCCTAATATGTAGCCTTGCAGGACACCAAGGGCTATTGGGAGGATAAATTGTTCTTCCATAGTACAGTCTGCTGTCTGTTGTCTGAGTAGGATTGGAACCATTGGATAGCCAGTGTGTCTAGAGACAGGTTTTTGAGTATGTTTATGAGTAGGTGGTGGTTAACCATATCAAAGGCTTTCGAAAGATCAATAAAGAGGGCTGAGGATAGAGTGTCTTTGTTGCAATTTTTATTAATAGAGAGAGAAAGATAAGAGAGCAGAGGCGCTGCTATGAAATGGCCTAAAACCATGTTGCCAGTTGGTAGTTGTTTTCTATTAGGTAGTTTAACAGCTAGAAAAAATATTGCTATCAGTATATGATTTGATAATTCATTGGAGTAACCACCTTTGTGCAAGGGGGATAATATGTGAAATTTTCCAGATTGATGGAATAGTTCCTTCAGTAATAGTTCTATTAATCAGGATGGAAATGGGGTAAACTATGGCTTTTGCAGCTTTTTGCAGGTATTCTGCAGGTAGTAGGTCTGCAGAGAGGGTGGTAGGTTTAAGTTTTTGTATAAGGGTGCAGACAATGGATGTAGGAACAGGTTGAAAGTGAAATGATGGGGGTTGTTAGAGATGGAGGTGGTTAATGATGAGGTGTCAGGGGATAGCTGATTGGCAAGAGATTGAATGGTCACTGTGAAGAAAGACTTAAAGGTGTTGGCTATTTGCTTGGGACTATCGTGATCAGTGTCTGAAGGGGTGAGTGTGACTGAACGACCTGGGTGTAAGAGTTTATTGATGCCTGACCAGAATTTTTGTGGTTTGTTTTGGTGGGTTTGTTGGAACTGAAAGTTCAACAGTATGGCTTTTTTGTTTCATTTCTTAGCTGTCTGAACTTTAATTGGTCTGCAGGGTTTTTAGTAGAATGCCAGGTGGCCCAAAGTTTGTTTCTAAGGAGGACTTTTGTTTGGTAGCTTTTGAGAGCCATGGGGCTGGTTTAATCCTGGCTCTAATTGTAAACATTGGTGCGTGGTAGTCTAGAATGGCTAAGAATTTAGAATTAAAGTATTTTACTGCTTCCTCTAGAAGTAGGTTTTTCAGAGGTGACCAGTCACATGCCAAAAGTTTTTTCTGAAAACTGTCAGGGTTAAAGTTCTTGTTGGTCCGTATTGTTCTATAGGTGGTTGGGTTTGGAATGTTACTCATATCTGATTATGAAGGTAAGTGAATGTTAATTTATATCTTTGGGGAGGGTCCCTACTTTGTAAGTTTGGTGATGACTATTTATGAGAATCCAATCTAAGGTGCTTTCCTTGTTATTAAGTTTATTGGTCCTTGTGGGGGATGTAATGGTTTGAGTAAAACCATATAGGTTAATATGAGTAGGCGGCTGTTCAGAGGTACAGCTCCTCCAGTTGATATTAAAGTCACCAAGTACTTTCATGTGGGTAGGTATTAGAAAGCCAACTAAGGATATTGTCTAGGGTGTTAGAGTTATTACCTGGGGAAAGATAAACACAGATGATATAGATGGATTTACATTTATTAAGTTGCAATTTGGAAATAAGGATTTCTGCATTACTAGTTAGTAGTGGTTTAGAGTCTAAAGAGGTCACCTGTAATCCAGATTTATATAGAATAGCTACTCCCCCACCCTTCTTAGCTTTACAGTCTAGTCTCAAGATATTGTATCCAGGTGGAATAACCTCATTGTCTTGCGTTGCTGCCTTAAGCCATGTTTCCGTGAGACATAGGATGTCAAATGAATGTGCATCCATGAGAGCATGTAGGTGGGCAACATTATTATTTATGTTCCGAATATTAAGATGGGCCATCAGGAGTGGGTTAGAGGGTCTTGTGAGAAATTGTGTGTTAGCAGGAGTTGATGTGTGGGGCTCTGTAGTTGTGGTAGAGCTTGGGCCAGAATTTGGGTAGATATCACCATCTATTAAGGGGTGGACTTGCATTCTCATTGTAAGTTTTAAAAGTTTACATATTAGGTTCTGGAATTTCCTAGCTCTTGAGCTATAGAATTTGATGTGAGTCAATATATGATATTTAGCTGGTAGGTAGTTTGGTGTTCTGTGTGTGTTTGTAAGGCTATGAGAGACTATAAGTGTTGGTGTGGAGGTTTGCCTTATGGAGTACTGAAATCCTAGGCAATTAAGGTGTTCATAGAATGTAAGTAGGTAAGGTATAGATAGAAAAGGTAGGAGTGTGACTTGGAGTAGGAACTTTAGGAATGGTGAGGTAGATGTAGGTAGCATAATGGAGGTATTATATATATATATATATATATATATATATATATATATATATATATATATATATATATAGGGTAATGTATGGGGATAAGTACTAACTGTGGTCTATGTTAAAGACCAGTGGGAAGTAGATTATGTCACTTTAAAGAAGTGGGTCTTGTGATTGGTTGTATGGATCGGAGGTGTGGTTAGGTAGTATAAATGTAGAAGTAGTGGGGGCAGGTGGGAATTGGGGGCAGGGTAGGGGGGCAGAGTGAGCCCGCAGGGCGAACAAAGTGGGAAGAGCCATTGAAGGACTAGAGCCTATGAGAACAATCAGTGGAGTGCTGACTGCTAAGGTAAGTTTAGGAAGAGATGGTAGGCAGGGTAAGTTGAGTGATATACAGTAGAAAGTAAAAGGATAGAGTGGGACTGCAGGAAAGGTAAATATAGGAAATACTGAATGCCTGAGAGTTATATATTAAGATAGTAAGGTAGATGTTCAAAGAGATTAGTCCTAGGAAAAGGGTGCCACCTACTGGGCAAAGGAGTATAATGAAAATGTGGCTACTAGTAGGGGCTAGCAGGTCTAGAAGTAAAAGGAGGGAAAAACAGTTGATATATATGCAAAGGCTATAAGGGGGGAAGGTATGGTAGCTGGGAGAAGAGAAAGGTTTTGGCTGCTGGCTATCCTGGCTAGGGAGTGTACGTTAAAAACCTGGAGTTGTTTTTTTTTTTTTTTTAAGCAAATCAATTCTTTACACACAATATTCTAGTAAACATTCTTTCTTGTTTCCTTGAGGGAATGATGCTCAGGGAGAGGTTGGGTGCTATTCCTTAGCTTAGGGAAGAGACAGCAGTTTTCAGGTAAATATAAGGTTCTTGGTCATCAGACAGGGCAGTTTCCCAATCCCTTGGACAGGACAGGCAAGTTAGAGAGCTGGGTACATAAAGGGAGAAAAGAAAACAAATTGGTAAAGTAAACAGTAGGTTGGACACACATACTCAGTAAATAACAGCTAAAAGATAATGAATATATAAACCCATTAGCCAGGTAAAAAGTAGTTACTTTTCTGAATGTTCTTAATAGCTAATAAAGTAAAAATGCGAGGTCGATGCAGTTCTGCAGTCTAAAAATGCTCAGTAGTTTCAGAAAGACTCTATATATCCACAGCTATGCAGTTCTTAAAAACACAGCAGTACAAAAACACTTAACATTCAATTTCTTCTAGGGGCTGAGTTAAGTTGCCTGAAATAGACAAGGAGGTAGTGCTTTGCATGTGTGGTGCTTCAATAGTTTTAATACACTAAAGTAGTCTAGCTAGTTCAACATGTAGTTTTAATACACTAAAGCACTAAAACAGTCTGGCTAGTTCAGCATGTAGCCTCACAAGATTAAATATGCTCTACAAAGCAGCTTTTCTTGATAAAAGTATAACTAATGTCACATATATGCAGTCTAGATACATTATTATACTAAAGCATTTCTTGTGAAGGTAAGAAGAAGGCACTGACTGTATAAAAACAGACTATTTCCAAATGGTTGTCTATGGCTATTAATTTTTGTAATACTCACTATAACAAATGCATTCCAGGCAGGGTCAAGGCCTACTCTCCCAAGGCTTTGGCTTCATCTATGGCGTTTTGGAAAGTGTTGGATTCTATAAGTATAAAGTACTATAAGGTTGACTACTTCTCTGGGGTTAGATCAACTTTTGATCCTGGACCTTTCTCCTTCACCTTCCCAAATATAGTTAGCTATGGTAATCTTCCCATATAGCTAAGGCTACTGCAGAAATGATCAATATGAAGAACATAGTACAGTTGTGTAAGTACAACCTATATGTTCAAATGATCACTGCTGCAGTAGCTACTCCCTCCCTCCATCCTCCTTGTTTTTGGTGCATTTTTCTATAACAGGGTGAGCACATTTAATTTTTGCCATTCTTAACATTGTCTATTCAGGTCTCAGACTCCCTTTCTCAGCTGACAGAAAAGTTCAGAAGGCCTTGGCACCCAATTGTGTCCTTTACTCAGCTCAGCTCAAGCTGCTTGACAGCTTGAGTATGTGCAAAGTGCCCTGAAGCTTTGGAAGCTATTTGGCTGTTATATCCTTGGCAGGATGTATCCCATATACCTGAGGTGACTCCAGCAGTGATCACTTCAACATTAACTGTTATGATAAGTTCACCTTATACAACTGTAATTTCCATTCCTTTGCAGTAAATATTCCATGGTGGTATAATACTTTTATTCCATGGCAGTGTAAAATTTTCTCCAGCACTCTACATCCAATTTTATAATTAAAGTTATTTCTTATGTGTTATTATGTCGCTTATAACTTTTTATTTTCTCATGACTACCTCCATCCATGTTCATGGATGAAAAACATTCTAAGAATGTCTGCCTCTACCAACCCGACAAGTCAGCCATGGACATTCCTCCTTGCCTACAGTTACAGTATTGCACTTCTTTGTCAAGTTATCTGGGTCTGTCCTCACAATGTAAACCAACATCAGCTGTGCAGTGAATTCTACCCAAATACTCTGCAGAGGCACCTTAGCAAAGGATAAGCAAACAAAAAGAGAAAACCTTAAGGTGAATTTCCCACTTATCCGGCCGATTGTACTTAGTGTCTTACACTTCTACTTTTTTTTACAACTATGTTTTGGCAGGAGGTATCTCTATGGTTGGGCTTTACTTAACTCCCTTTCAAAACACTTCTATCTCAATACATTCATTTTAGGATAAGGCTACCACATTAAAGTGGTGGAACAGCATACACTGCTTTACTGTCATACAAAAATTAGCATTGCCTATTTTTTCAAAGTTCTCATTTCTGAACATCTCATGAATTTGCATCTACCCTTTCTGAGCTCACTTTTAGACAAAGACATGTTACAGTGGGAGTCGTGTCCTGCTGTGGTCCCCTCACACTCACAATTCCCCAGCCACAACCCAGACCACCCATTAATTTTGCTGTGATCTCCAGCCAGCTTCACACTCTCAATAAACACCTCTTAAAAAAGATGCCACCATAAAACCACATAACCCTCTTATCTCACCGCCCTCATAGCCAGTAGTACAATATAACCAGAAATCTTAATTCCCATTTGCAACTTCCTGTACAAACACAACACTCATCTAATTAGTAATATGTTCCCCCTTCCACAGCTTACCCCATTCTGCCTCCTCCTTCTTTCATCTTCACATCCCTCACCCCCTTTTACCAAATAACAAACATCTTCATAAAACACTTATGCAACCAATCATCCTGTCACTATGTATTACCCCTACTTCTTTAACTTCCTCACCAACAAAGCACCACCACAGACCAGCCCTATTCCTCAGCTCAGCACTGTCAGGATCATTTTTATATATGATTACCACGACTCAGAAACATTTTTCTTTCTGCCTAAAACAGTAAACACCTCATTCCGACTATCCTCCACAATCTTTATACTTGTTCTTAAGAGTAACATCAAACCCAACCAAGGCCCAACAACTTCCTTTCCTCAACATCAGAACTACTCCCTTCTTACATTGGCCCTTGCCCTTTTCTGTGCACATAGCATAAGAAACAAGCTAGACTGCATAAGTGCTTGTATTTCCCAGCACAACCCAGACATTCTAGCAGTCACAGAATACTGGGTCAAACAAGACACCCACAACTTCTAACACTTTCTAACCTCCTACATGTATGTCAATTATGAAATACCAGGCAAGCTATCAGGTGAAGGCTCTGTAATGTTGTACAGAAATAATCTCAACCCAAAAGTCCTTGCCCAAAGAAACATCACCTCCTACTCTGGTCCTAACTAGATTTTCCTAAAATTTCCCTCTCACAAAGGCAAACCACTACTGATTGCTACAGCCTGGTTATCACCACTGGCTACCATAAATAAATTCAAATTACTCATCACTAGCATTCTTAACTATCCCCCCAAAAAACATAATCATTCTAGATTACTTCAGTCTTAATTATCTTGGCCCATTTTTATCTGACATGGGTACTTTCCTAGGAGAACTAAGTCTCCTTCAACTAAAAAATTACCAACAAGACCTCACCTCAGGTCCTGCAAGCACTCCACACCAGCCTGATTATTACAAACATACCAAACTCCATCTCCAGCATAAACATTATGCTACCATTACTATGTGACCACTGCACAATCACCTTTACAGTTGTCAACCACCCTGTAAAACTACCACTAATTTTAAAAGCTTTCAAAAATCAGATTAGCACAAATATAGACAAACTCAGAACCTTTCTCATAGCCAACAAGCATATACTCTCCTCACATGACCCTAATATTGCAGCTGTAAGCGTAACCAACTTTTGACTGCACCTGCAAATCAAATTCTTCCCACTTATCCACAGATTTTATAAACCAACCCAAACTGAATGGCTATCCACTGAACTCAAACATCTTTTAACTTTTTAGGGGTGAAGCATGGCAAAAATGGAAACAGACCCCCTTCCCCTGACAACTGATGACCACACCTCCTTTTTAGTCTTGCCTAACTTAGCCAAGAAGTCTATCAGAAGGCACAAAAGAATTCTCCAAACAAAGAAACAGCTTACCCTCTTACATTCCCTCACACATTTTTGGAAAGAGGTTAACCCATTTACAGGAAGAAAACTTCCTCATGACACTCTGTTTACAAACAGCATTCAATGTGGTGCAGCACAACTTTCTCCTGAAGATTTCCTTAAAGAATTTAGCAATCTCGCATCCATAAACTCCACACCTCCCACAGATCATGCATTGCCCACCCCACCACCATTCATCCCCCTCTTCCACTTCAAATGCGTATATCCCAAAGAAGTCTCTGTTCTTCTTGAAAATATCTCTACTGACACCCATTCTTGGATCTGACAACATAAACGTCTGATTCATATATCATTGCAGAGCGCATTTATATATTCCTGTCACCCACATCTATAATCTATGTCTCACACAAAACATCATATCACAGATTTGAAGAATGCTCTCGTTAAACCCCTTCCAAAGCAAAGCAAACCAAAAGATACCTCTCACATCCATCCAATATCCATCCTCCCAACTCTGTGCAAACTTCTTGAAAATATAGTCTGCACCCAACTCTTCCTCTATATCCAGTAACACCACCTGCTCTCTCCAAACAGCATGGATTCTGGCCTTGATGAAGTAATATGACAGCACTTTGGTCCCTAACTGATGACATCCTGCTAAACTCTGCTTGTCATCTCCTTGCAGGTGCCCCATCTAAAAACCTTACAAAGGCATTTGACCTCATTGACCACTATCTTCTACAAAACAAACTTATTGAAATTGATATCAGTCTAGACACTGTTCCCTGGTTTAAATCACTGACAGACACTTCATGGTTAAAATAGGATCTTCCCAAACAGAATCTATAGCTATTACCAAAGTTGTACTACAAGGACACACTCTTGCCCTCTTCTCTTCCTCCATATTCATTCACAAACTTCTTTGTGACCTCACCCATCTCCCACTTATCCCCTTTGCTGATGCCATGGTCATTTACCATTTAGGTCACTCTCACACCAACAGTCAGTGCCAACTCCAGTTGGACTTATAAGCTCAACCAATGGCTCATAAACCATAAACTACTTCTCAACCCCACTGAGACCAAAACTATGTTTTTGGAACTCCACAGAAAATTTGCCAACCACCTGACTCTTTAACTGTCTTTGATGTACACAACCACGAGACAACCCCCCACCTTCAAATACCTAGTACTAATAAGTCTAGATCAGTCACTAAACTTCCATTCCCACATAGACAAAGTGAGAGCTAAAATAAACTCCCCCTCTTCTTTGGCAAAAAGATCTCCCTTTTCTATCCCAAACAGCCAAAGCAGCCATTGGCAAATGAGTTCTTTCTCAACTTGAATATGAGTTCCTGTGTTTTGTTCTGCCTCTAAGAAAAATATTCTCACACTCTAGACTTTAATTAACAGCACCTGCCAATTCATTACAAACGCACCTCTCTGTCAACATCACTGTATCATACTAGAAAACGCCAAATGGCTACCCATAAAACAAAGAGCTTACCCACATGTATGATCCTAACTCTACAAACTACTCCAACTTGCAGCTAGACTTTAAGAAAAATATTGCCTCATACAATCTTAGACACTACTTACAAGCCACACCAGCTCTCATTACCCCTAGAGCCAAACTCCACAGCAGTGCATATACTTTGTCCTTTCAGGTACCTACCCTTTGGCAAGCTATCCCCAGCAGCTTTAAGGAAAACAGCAGTTATTCCAAATTCAGAATGCAGCTCAAAAGCACTTCTTCATAGGTTCATAGGTCCATAGGTGTGTACTAGGCTAATTGTCCTGGAGCCTTTACAAGCCTAGCCCATAAGATTACCCTGGCATCATGCTACCTGACCTTAGTCCCAAGTCCCAAGTGCCTCTGTCGAGTAGAGCCATTTGGAGTGATCCCTGGGGTGAATTTTCTATTTCCCATCCACTCATCAAGATTTCTCTTGAAGAAGGCCAGTGAGATGCTCTGTTTGACATGTATGGGAAGTCTATTCCATAGCATTGGCAGTCTGTGGGTATGAACCTGCCCCCCCCCCCAGCTTGTTCTGTTGATTGCGGTAATGAGGTTGAGGTCTCTGGAGCATGTGGTGCAGAAGGACTGGGATTTCTTTAGATGTAGCATTTCTAACAGAGCTGGGTCAGACATGGATTTGTAAGTCATCCAAGCCAAATGTTCCTGCTTCAACACAGGACATATCACCTAACCTATCTCCTTTCCAAATCTCCTCTCCTCTCTCAAGACTGGTTGAAGGTTGACCCTGTTTAGAAACTAATGTATACATATTGTACATTGCACTCTGCTTGATTGCACATTGCACTGTGCTTGTTCTCTGGAATGCACATGCACATTCTTTTTCTATGTAATTAGTCTAAACTACTCTGTTACTGCTTACATTCCTGTATTGTTGTTTGTGAAATGATTGTACTTCACCCAGGCTGAGCCTGAAATTGATCAGTACTGATGAGTGCACTACCCTGGGAAACAACTATTAATAAATAAGCGCATCCCACTTACCAAATTAGTGAATTAATAAATAAACAAATACATGAATTGAATTAACTCTGCATGACTGTCACTAGATGCCTCCTAGTTTTTGGTTTCCTATAGAATTGGTAATGTATTTTTCCAGTATAGCGTCACTCCATGGCATAATATCACATAGCTGTGAACCCAGGTGATCCAGATATCATATATGTGACATTGTTGTGTTTTGCATATATTTAAATAAACAGTGCTTTTCTTGCTTCAGACGGTCTCAGAAGACAAGTAGGCCATGACTACTTATCAGTAAGATATACTGTGGCCGTGCATGCCCATGTGTGTTTGTCCAAATAGAAATTACACTATGAGACAAGTTTGTGCATCACCTACTCCTTAGGTGGAATGCGATTATACAGCATGTTTAGAGGACTGATTAGTTCTCTGCTTATGTGTCACAGGGACTCCCTTTCTAACAAGCCCATATATTTCTGATTCACCTCATAGATCAAAAATTCCTTTGTAGATTACAAAATTACCACTTTCTTTATCTGTACATTTTGCTACAACAACCTGTTGGTCCATTATACCCATTTAGATTGTGTATGTGTGTTTGCGCTCATTCTGTTTTTTCAAGATGTGTTCCCTTGTGTGGCACATACTGCATGGTAGCTGTGCATGTGTGCAAGTTTCAGGAATATGAGGCATGGAATTCTAAAGAGATATTATTTGCATCTGGTTTATAACATCATTAGCATCATTCATCATCATCATTATAATTATTATGTGTATGCAGTGCTCTGTTTCTTGAGAGTTACAGTCATTTTTGACTCATTTAATATTGTAAGCAGTTATTTTTCTTAGGTTTGAAAAGCATGTTGTCAAGAAAATCATTTGGTACTGCTTTAGAAGTTTCACTCTAATAACATGTAAAAAATGTTGTGAATTACTTACCTTTAAAGCTCAGACAATTTGTTTTCCACTTCGCCCTCCTGTCACTTACACGTTTTCCAACTCATCATTAAACAGCTCTGAAAGCTGCTTTAAAATTCTTATTTTCAGTTGTTACCTGCTCACAGTCTCCTGACTATCTGAATGGGACCTGAGTTTCTTGTATTTCTGTTAGTCATTCCTCCTCCAAACCTTGTCATGTCCCAAGCAGTACTACCTAAACTGCACACATCTAATGTTGCACTCTCTGCCACAGGTATTTTAGAGCTGCACTGATATATCGGGCATTTCTGACTTATACTCTGAATTCACCATTCACTTTTTGTGGAATACTGCAAGGCTGTAGGCATGCAGAGGGTTTGACATCCCCCATTACCGTCACTTCACACATCCATCAGTCTTTGACACGTCACACAGCTCTGGCTTTAGTATATTAAACAACTGCCCACATAAACAGCAACACCAGAGTATGCAGTGCAAAGTGATAACATTGGGTGACTTGGTTCTCTTATCTGCTTCTTGACTGGACTACATTGTCTGCAGATGTTGCATGTTCACACTATGTCAGTATAGGTTTGCTTCAGGGTCTTCAGTTTATTCCCACATTTAAGATTTGCTGACAACCCAATGATGATGGAATAAGCTGCACTTCTGAGAGACCCAAACTTGATAATGTGGATATTGGAAATATTTGTATATATGTATGTATGCATATATAGACTTATGCATAAGTAGATACATGGAAGGAACAAGGGAAGAAAGGATGGATGGATGAACAGATGGATGAATAGCAGCCTGTATTAGATGCATCATTTAGATTACTTCCTCCACGAACTCAGTCAAGATTCTGGTAAATCACCTCACATTGTAATTGAATCAGTAACTAAGAGAAAGGCCCACATATTTTGCACTGAATGAAGTAGCCCTATCTTTTCAGGTCTGGATAGTATCATTACAGTGTCTCTAAATAATGCATTGCAAGACCACTGTAATTATCTCTCTGAAGGTATAAAATTCTATGCCTCTACAGATATACAAGTCAATGTCTATGGATACTTCTACTTGTTTCTTTGAAGATATCCATCAGCCTGTTTCTTTAAAAATTCACGGCTTTTTTTTTTTTTTTTTTTTTTTGGAAAAATAATGTTAAAAAATATATACTGAAAAATAAATCAGGCAGAACAACAGCAGTTGTCATGGGAGATGGACTATATTAACTGTAACTGTTAGAGTGCTATAAACATACAGATCATGAAACCGTAAGCTTTTCTGATACTCCTGTAGAATATGTGAAAGGAAAAAATGCATTATGACTGGATAGAAATCTTACAGCAGATAAAGGTCAGAGATTTGGCTTTCCTTTGATGTGTTCCAAAGGTATAAATGTCTTGTCTCACTAATCACACTGGCTGCAGAGTGATGACACTCAGTGGATTCATCCTTCAGTTTTCGTAGTTCAAAGTGTGCCTTTTTATTACTTTATTTTAAGTAATGCCAAACAGTTCAAATGAGCCTTAGACTCATGTCAACAGAAATGACTTTATAAACACAGTTTTGATGGAACTATCAAACTTGTCATCCCATCTGCTCCAGAAAGCATCTAAGTGTTTTTTTTTTCTTTTCACTTTGGTACTCATAAATAAAGTAGAATTTCTAGCTATTGAATGACATTTTTAAACCATTGAATTCAACCAAAAGCAATTACAGACATAATCATGATGGTAAGAAAATCTGATACAAATTAATGATAATCATCCTCCATATATCAATTATAACTACCTGGTCAATTGGAAACACATGACAATATAGCACTACTACATGACAGATGTGCTTCCCAAGCACATAAAAATTATACAGGAAGCAAAGAGTAGGTGTCTAAGAACTGGTCTGTGAAAGTACCAAAACGTATGATTGCAAACATCCACTGCCATCAAATGTATTACTCTCTTTTGTGAGTAGTTCTGCTAAATGTCAGTTATTAAAGAAGAATGTAAATTTGGGATAGTAATCCCTGCAGTCAGCATTTCTGAAGCAAGCCAACTGGAAGGATTGAGTGGGAAGAGCCTAGTAAATACAAAGAGGTATATGAAATGATAATGAGCGAAGTGCAAAATACTTCCATATCACAAAGGCACACTTTTTAAAGTCTTGAATATGAGTAAGTCAAAAAAGGACTGGCTGGGATTTTAAATGTCATATCACTCCGCTGAGTACGGGAAAATGCTTATATAATCAGAGATCTGACCAAGGTAAGAATGGACAGAGAATACTGGGATGTGTGTGCTTCCCTGGACAGGATGAAACTAATGATCATTTTATAATGGACCTCTAGCAGAAGCTGGGATTCCAGTACCTTACACCATCATTACCATTACAGGGGCCAGACAACAACAGCATCATGAAATCTTTGCTTCCAGCAACAAAGGAAAAGAAAAGAAAAATGCTTATGTCAATATCAAGCTTCATGACGGTGCTTCTGTCTCTCTAGTACCTACACCTGGTCATAATGAACAAGGGTGTCGTATATGGCTGAATGATTTGAAGATTTTGCCGCAGGGAGGGGGCAATAAAATTCTAGACTAAGAAAAAAGGACAGAATACCAAAAAACAGATTTCATAAACCTTTTATTTTAAAAAAGGATGCTAGAACTCCATTTTATTTTTTCAGAATAACTCTCTTAATTTGTACAAACTGGATTTATATTTGTTTCTGACATACTGACTTTTACGTTAGACACATTTTAAACAAAAATGCATGATGAAACATATGTAACATTTATAATAAACAAAGGACAGCTTCATGGCTCATTGGTTAAGATTTTCGCCTTATATCTCAAGGTGCGACAGTTCAATCCTTCTGTCTGAGAACGTCTGTGAGGAGGTTATATATACTAACCATACCTGGGAGGTGCTTTCTCTATTCTTTTTGTATCCATGAAACAAGTTCATTGCCTAGCTATTCCAAGATGACCATATATATTGATTTTACCCTTCTGACCATAATTATAGATGAAAGGATCCATGATAGTCCCTTCATTTAATTGGTTAGCAACTAAGAGTATTAACATTTCTAACTACTTTGACTAGTTGTTGGCTATTTTGTGAATTATATAATAGGCAACTGGAAGTTAAAATGACTGATTTAAGGTAATTCAGCATTATACTAACCTGGATGATCCTTGTAACTCCAGTGTGGTAAATGTTCTCATGAAAGACCTTTAACATCATTCAGATTAATTATTTCATAATTAGCCACTCTTAATCCATGAACTATAGACCTTCGGAGCCAGGATTTCATGAATCTCTCAGTTTTTCCTCTGTTAAAATCCCTGCTGCTGCCATGCTACTTTTTGCTCCACCTTTGTCAGATGATAGTATCATCATCATCTTTCACTTAGCTGGGGCCACTTATGTCCTACAGAATCTATTAATGAGCTATGTCAAAGTTCTGTATAGTGAGGACCATGGGTGCAAATCACTTCAGGTCCATACATTTGTTCTGCCTTCGTTACTTCAACAGCTGTTATCAGTTTATCTGTCAGTCCATCCACCCCATTCGTTCTTGTCCTCACAAATCAGATCCTGCTTTCCTTTTACTTTGTGAACATTGGCAATAATTATTTGTTTACTACTTCCTCTGTTAACTCTCAGTCTGCACCTATAATCCCAGTTTCTGTTAACCAACTCTGTTTTTGTTTTCACTGGCAGAATTAACAATAACTTTATTTCATATTTTCAAAAAGGTCTCTTATTTTGGCATCCTTCATTTAATTCTTTTTGTTGAGAATTAGAATGAAACTTCTTCCATCCTGTTTCAAACCATTACCTTCTGTTTAACTCCTTCTAGGCTGATTTTCAAAATATGTATTTTAACATCCCTAAATCTACATTTACCTTTTCTTCTTCTCCAACCTTTACATCTTAAGCCTAACATTAATCTAAACGAAAAGTTGATTAACTTGAATGCATTACCCCTGATCAAAAATAAAACCGTTCTGGACTTCTTTTCACTCAAGACGGAAGATACTTCTTCCATCAGAAATAAACTTAAGCTTCCGGTCAAATATACCATCATGATTAGACAATTAAAAGACATCTGTAATAAATTCTGGAGGGATATTGACATTCATGAACACCAAATAGAACTATGTAAGGTATTATGGAATCTACTAACTCGTAAAAAGAAAATGCCCTCTCAAACTTATAAACTAATCTCTGCAATCAGATGTTCAAAAGAAGCTATCCATTCTGATTTTTGGATAAAAAAAGACCCCTCGATTTCCTCTGAATCCATTGCCCAAGCCATCCGAAAATTTTCCAAAGCTATTCCCCTGCTAAAGTTCAGACATACCCAACTTATGATAATAAATAACGCATACTACACCCCAACTTTACTAAACAAGATGTTCAATGAAGTCCCTCCTTTCTGCCAATTTTGTCCTACGATAGAAGCAGATATCATTCACATCTTTTGGAGTTGCAAATGCTCATACAAGCTCTGGTGTGCCCTCAGAGTCAAACTAGAAAAAATGGGCTATGAAAAATCCACGCTATCTTGGCAATTCGCCCTCCTTCATATTCCCCCGGTAGGCAAAGACATTAAGAATATACCCTTTCTTATAACGTCCTTTATGCTGATAAAATACTATATCACCTTAAATTGGAAGGATAGATCGACTCTTTCTTGGGAAGGACTCAAACAGATAGCTGGGAAGCATATTTCTGCTCACAAATATTTGTGGTATTCCATGAGGCTAAACCCTATACAGAGGGATACATGGAGAATGGCGTATGACTTTATACTAACATAAATACAATGCATTTAAACCTTCTTTTTAGATGCTTCGCATAGATGGGTTCTGTATATAGTTAGTTTGTTGTAAAGTGACTTCTGTTTGTATTTTTTATATTGTATTAAAGTTTTGTATGATTTGTTATGATATAACTAAAAGTCAATAAAAAGATTTAAAAAATATATATATATATATATGTATTTTAACATGCTAGAGTGTGGGCAATCTTAATGCAAGACAACTAAAGATGGTTACACAACTCCAAAATATAATGATATCAGTCAACTACTATAAAACTCAAATGAGAGGCAAATGGGGACCAGTGTGCAAGAACAGGCTATGATCACCAAGCAGGACAAACATTTCATGAACTGCATTCTCTACTCCTAAATAAGTAAAAGTTACCCAATCTTAAAATACTGCGGTATATAGTGCAGGTGATGATGTTCTATTCTATAACAAAGCAAAAAACAATGGTGCACTTGTACACACATGCACATGTGTACACACACACACACACACACACACACACACACACACACACACACACACACACACACACACACACACACACACACACACACACACACACCCATATGGACATATACAGTTGGGCTTCTTGAGGCAAAGATATTATCAATATGCCCGCCTTCTCATCATCCTTTCATTCATTGCACATCCCTATGGAATGCAGGATACACATATTTAGATACTGTGCACCTTTTCCCTATGATGCATCCTTTCCTCCACTGATCATACTGTACCAGAATGCAAATGTTGGCATTGTATATGTACTTTCCTTTCTGTGATCTTTTTCTCTAGCAATCATGGGGCTGATATACTAATTGGCTAGCAAGTGGTCATGCTATGTTCCCTTTCCTTTATGTACCCCATTGGCAGCACATATAATACTTCTGTAGAATGTTCCATGATGTTCTTGGCATGCTTCAGCATTACAAAGCTTCACTAATAGCAGAATGCCATGTATAGATAAAACATTATGACAAATTGAGCTCCAGCAGAGCATGCAGCACATTCTACCCTGGCACCCCTAGATTTCATACTGATTGGCATATGGTGATTTTGCTAATGAACTGTGACCCTAGCAGTCCAGCAACTTAGCTACCTCATGCTTTGAATATGGTGCACACACTGGATAGCTTCTATGAACTGAACAGCCAATTTTTAGGAACACTTGAAATAAATAAATAAATAAAGCTCCTTTCTTAATCCACATTCCTAAGCACATTGGAGAATATTAGGGTCCAGCCTAACACTCTCATACTGGGCAAATTCAACTACCCCTCCATTAATTGGGAAAACTATTCATGTACTAATACACTTACCCAATGTTTCCTTAAATTCATTAATTCAAATGCCCTGGACCAGCTCGTTCTTAACCCCATGAGAGGTAGCAACATCCTTGACCTGGTTATTACTAACATGAGCGACCATTGCTCTACACCAATAGTTAACTCCTCACTGGTTAGATCCGAACACAAACTAATCACCCTGGAAATTCACATTCCACCCCCCCACCCACCCCCGCAAATGTATCCACCATGAAAAACTTCTCCAAAGCTAACTTTGGGCTCCTAAAAACAGAAGTGGCTAACTTCATGGCACCCAATCAAATGGAGAATATTTGCATGATCGCCAAATCATACACCAATGCACTGTGCAAACATGTACACAAATGCATGGATCTCAACCATACCCAATAGAACCAAGACACTCTCCTCCAAAAAAAGGAAGCCAATCTGGTAGTTCCCTGCCATAAACAAACTCTACAACAGAAGGAGGAAACTGATGCGGAATAAGGTGAAGTCCCAAGACTGGAAAAAACTCACTTATCAGTGTCAGAAAAAAGCTGAGATCCCTCATCAAATCCTCTAAAGCTAGCTATGAAAACCATAAGGTCTTCTATAGTTATGTAAAGAATCTTCATGGCAATACCCAGATTTGATATGAGCTACTGCAAAATGGTACCTCCTATACCGAGCCAACACATATTGCCAATATACTGGCCAACAGATTCTGTGCCAACTTCTCCCTCCCCCAAAGGACCAATCACAATACCAGTAGATTGCCAAACACTGAGTATTACTGCTGCACAGGTTAAAACAGCACTGTCCAAAGACAAGAATACAACTTCCATGGAACCTGACAATATCTCTGGCTGTGTTCTACATGAACTACAGAGTGAACGGGAAACTCACCTGTGTGCCCTGTTCAATCACAGCCTCACCTCAGGCTTTGTCCCTACCAAATGGTGCACTACCACAGTCATCCCTCTCCACAAAGGAGGAGTGACTACAGACCCTGGGAACTATCTCCCCAATAGCCTGATAGCCTGATGAGTCTGATATGCAATGCTATGGAATGCATCATCATGGACCTAATAAACAAGGATATAGGGAATCTCCAAACTCTGGATCCCACAACATTTGGTTTTGTGAAGGGTAGATCATGCCTGCTCAACATGGTTGACTTCTTTGAGTCAGTCACCAGAGCTGTGGATGAAGGCAAGGTGGTTCATACAGCCTACCTTGATTTGGCCAAGGTGTTTGATACTATTCCCCATTCAGGAATCATAGAAAAAGTCACTAAGCTAGACATCAACTTCTATATTTGCAAACTGGCTCACAGATGGAACCCACAGTGTGAAAGTAACAGACCCCAAGTCAGACTGCTGATCAGTCATGAGTGGAGTCCTACAGGGTTTGGTCCAGGGTCCTCTCCTGTTTGGTATCTACTTCTCTGAAGTCCAGGCCAACACAAAGGGTCTCTGGCTGACAAAGTTCACAGATGATTGCAAGCTGGGAGCTATTATTAACTCCCCAAGTGATGTTGACATCCTACAGACAGGCCTCACTGAGAACAATGACTGGTGTCAGAACCATGGCCTTTAGCTCAATGCCAAAAAATGTGTCGTCATCCCCTTTGGGAAAAACCCAGTTCCCATGAATTACCACATCAATGTTAGTCCACTGAACACAGAAGGAGTTAAAAGAGGTCTGGGAACAAAGGTTGACAGCAGCCTCTCTTTTGGCCACCACATTACCACTGTGGTCAGAAAGTCCTTCTATGTGGCACATCTCATTACTAAGGGTTTTGCATCCAGGAAGAAAGAGGTCATTGTCTCCCTCTACTCTTCACTCATTAGGCCACTCATCGAATACAATGCCCCATTTGGCATGTACCTCACTAGACACCTGCAACAACTGGAGAGGCTGAAAAAGTACCTCACAAAGAGGATCCTAGGCCTTAAACACTTGTCCTGTATGGACATACTCAAAAAACTCCAACTATTCTCTGTCTCATATCACCTACTTAGAGGCAATCTCTGCTTGACATACAAAGTCATGTCTGATCCAGCTCTGTTAGAAATGCTACATCTAAAGAAATCCCAATCCTTCCGTACCACACACTCTAGTGACCTCAACCTCATTACTACAATCAACAGAATGTGCTGGAGGGCAGGTTCATAACCCAGAGACTGCTCTTGCTATGGAATAGACTTCCCATACATGTCAAGCAGAGCACCTCACTGGCCCTCTTCAAGACAAACCTTGATGAGTGGATGGGAAATAGAAAATTCACCCAGGGGGATCATTCCAGTGGCTCTACTCAGCAGAGGCACTGGGAACTAAGGTCAGGTGGCACAATGTCAGGGTAATTCTATGGGATAGGTTTGTAAAGGCTCAGGGCTATTAGCCTAGTACATACCTATGAACCTATGAACAAGAAAACATTTCCAAAGCTTAAACCCTACTGTATAGTTCTTTCCACTAATGCAGTTAGTTGAATGTCTTATACATGATCACCCTATAGTACAATGGAGTGGAATTCTTAGTTTTTGCACAATATTTGTGTTTTTAGAGAAAAACAAATATCATTGCTATCCTTATTATATTTTAACCTAGACACTCTCCTCTACCCCTAAACTATTTCTCAGGTTGGCACTCTATAGGATACCGTATTTGGTCATCTTTCTCTGTTTGCAGGTCATTCACTACTACAGTAATAATTTTCTTACATGCTTAATGACATGGCTCCCACCAATATATATATATATATATATATATATATATATATATATATATATATATATAATATATATATATATATATACATAAACGATTAAGGAATAATCATACCCTGACTGTCATTTGAGATTAAAACATTTTTTTATCAGTGAAACTTGGCCTGGAAACTGTATCACCAAACCAGAACTTTGTAATACCAAGTGAATAAAGAATTATGGATCAAAGTGCAACCAATTCTCTTTGCTGTCAAATGAGAGTTCAAAAAAGAAAATAAGAGAATGTTCACAGGTCTAATGTATACAGGGAGAATGTCACACAACTCATCTATGTATCGAAAAAATCACAATCTTGTCCCTTACTTGAACTGTTTCCTTAGGCAGAGCACATGCATACAATGAAGAGTAAACCCTAAGGACATGTACAAACTTACTAAGGAACTCTAGATGGAAGGGTCTGCTGCAAAAACAGGAAAGCGTACTTGTTTTGGATAAATTGAAAAATAAGCTGACCATCTTTAAAATTGTTAACATGTATGTTTCATTAATGACACTGCAGTTCAATATTAGATGCATAATGCAATCTGGAGGTGCTGGCATTCTTATGAGGCAAGAATATGTCTCTATCAACCATGAAAGTGCCCAGATACTCTTAAAATCCCATGATGGAGTATTATCTAATAAGCATGTGAGCTGACTGAGCAGAGACACCCTAACTGCAAAGGATACAAACTGAACTCATCAAGTGTTGTTAATTTTGCACTCTATGGTTTGGTTTGTGAGTCCAGTAGAAAGCTTCATGTCAATGAACCTAGAGTCAACATGCAATGGGTACCAACAGGATAAAGTGGGAGACATCACCCACAACAGGGCGGTGCAAAGCAAGACTGATACCTCCACCCTGCACCTCACAATGACAAACAGAGGTGAGACATAAAACTAGTTTTCTATTCATAACATTAAGTGATTGCACTCCAACATGCCTTAAATAATGCAGAAGTGCTGTATTTGCCTTAACTAATGCAGAAGTGCAGCATAAATACACGGGTCACTTCTCATCTCCTAAATCCTTTAAATGTAAACAGTACTCACCCCAAAACAACGTAACTGAAGATAGTTATGATGGTGGTAACTAGAGGTCAATAACATTACCTATACTCTACTCCAAGGCACTGGGGATGCACAAGCCAGTGCAGTTCTTCATGCCAGTCCCAAGCCTGTATAAATGGGGAGGGTTAAGTCAGTAAGGGGACCTGGTGTAAAACCACCGCCAAATAACATATGCGGACAACAGTACAGATTTCCATACTGGATTGGTCGAGGCCCAGGTTAACAATGACCGCCACCAGTACTGTTAGCCAACAGGGTGCTGGCTGAAATTGGGCTACTGTTGGCAAAGGAGAAGAAGAGGGGGAAAGCATGCCCAAAAGCAGAAAGAGAGGAGGAAGGTTAGGCATGTAGTAGTGAGGGTAGGAACTTTGAATGTTGGCAGTATGACTGGTATAGGGAGAGAGCTAGCTGATATCATGGAGAGAAGGAAGGTTGATATATTGTGTATGCAAGAGATGAGATGGAAGGGGAGTAAGGCCAGGTGTATAAGAGGTGGGTTCAAATTGTTCTATCATGGTGTGAATGGGAGGAGAAATGGTGTAGGGGTTATCCTGAAGTAACAGTATGCAAAGAGTGTTTTGGAGATGAAAAGAGTGTCGGACAGAGTAATGTTTATGAAGCTGGAAACTGATGGTGCAATGATGAATGCTGTTAGTGCATACACTATGCAAGTTGAGTGTGCGATGGATGAGAAAGAAAAATTTTGGAGTGAGTTGGATGAAGTGGTGGTGAGTGTACCCAAGGGTGGGAGACTGGTGATTGGAGTGGATTTCAATGGGCATGTTGGTGAAGGGAACAGGGGGGATGAGGAAGTGATGGGTAGGTATGGTGTTAAGCAAAGGAATGCAGAAGGTCAGATGGTAGTGGATTTTGCGAAAAGGATGGACACGGCTGTGGTGAATACATATTTTAAGAAGTGGGAGGAGCATAGGGTGATGTTCAAGAGTGGAGGAAGATGCACACAAGTGGTTTATATCCTATGTAGGAGGGCCAGTCTGAAGGAGATTGGAGACTGTAAAGTGGAGACAGGGGAAAGTGTAGTTAGGCAGCATAGAATAGTGGTCTGTAGGATGATGTTGGTGATCAAGAAGAGGAGGACAAGTGTGAGAGCAGTGCCAAGGATCAAATGGTGGAAGTTGAAAAAGGGTGATTGTGAGGTGGAGTTCAGGGAAGAGTTAAAACAGGCACTGGGGGGGCATTGAAGAGTTACTAAATAGCTGGGTAACTGCAGCAGAGAAGGTAAAGAAGACAGCTAGAAAGGTGCTTGGTGTGACATCTGGACAGAGGAAGGAGGACAAGGAGACCTGTTGGTGGAATGAGGAAGTACAGGAGAGTATACAGAGAAAGAGGTTGGCAAAGAAGATGTGGGATTGTCAAAGAGATGAAGAAAGTAGACAGGAGTATAAGGAGATGAGGAGCATGACAAAGAGACAGGTGGCAAAGGCTAAGGATAAGGCATATGGAGAGTTGTATGAAAGGTTGGACACTAAAGAGGGAGAAAAGGACCTGTACCGATTGGCTAGACAGAGGGACTGAGCTGAGAAAGATGTGCAGCAGGTAAGGGTGATAAAGGATAGTGAGAGAAATGTACTCACAAGTGAGGAGAGTGTGTTGAGCGGATGGAAAGAGTACCTTGAGGGGCGGATGAATGAAGAGAATGAGAGAGAGAAAGTTGGATGCTGTAAGGATAGTGAATCAGGAAGTGAAACAGATTAGCAAGGAGGAAGTATGGACAGCTATGAAGAGGATGAAGAATGGAAAGTCTGTTGGTCCAGACAACATACCAGTGGAAGCATGGAGGTGCTTAGGAGAAATGGCAGTGGAGTTTTTAACCAAATTGTTTAATGAAATCTTGGAAAGTCAGAGGATGCCTGAGGAGTGGAGAAAAAGTGTTTTGCTACATATTTTTAAAAATAAGGGTGATGTGCAAAGCTGTAGTAACTACAGAGGGATAAAACTGATCAGTCCCAGCTTGAAGTTATGGGAAAGAGTGATAGAAGCTAGGTTAAGAAGGGAGGTGATGATTAGTGATCAGCAGTATGGTTTCATGTTGGGAAGGAGCACTACAGATGTGATGTTTGCTCTGAGAGTGTTGATGGAGAAATAAAGAGAAGGTCAGAAGGAGTTGCATTGTGTCTTTGTGGACTTGGAGAAAGCATATGATAGGGTGCCTTGAGAGGAGTTGTGGTATTGTATGAGGAAGTCAGGAGTGGCAGAGAAGTATGTAAGAGTGATACAGGATATGTACGAGGGTAGTGTGACAGTGGTAATGTCTGCAGTAGGAGTGACAGATGCATTTATGGTGGAGGTGGGATTACATCAAGGATCAGTTCTGAGCCCTTTCTTATTTGCAATGGTGATGGACAGGTTGACAGACGAGATCAGACAGGAGGCCCCATGGACTATGATGTTTGCAGATGACATTGTGATCTGTAGTGAGAGTAGGGACCAGGTTGAGGAGACCCTGGAGAGGTGGAGATATGCTCTAGAGAGGAGAGGAATGAAGTTCAGCAGGACTAAGACAGAATATGTGTGTGTGAATGAGACGGAGGATAGAGGAATGGTGAGGATGCAGGGAGTAGAGTTGGCAAAGGGGGATGAGTTTATGTACTTGGGATCAACAGTTCAGAGTAATGGTGAGTGTGGAAGAGAGGTGAAGAAGAGAGTACAGGCAGGGTGGACTGGATGGAGAAGAGTGTCAGGAGTGATTTGTGACAGACAAGTACCAGTAAGAGTAAAAGGGAAGGTCTACAACAGGGTAGTGAGACCGGCTGTGTTATATGGGTTGGAGACAGTGGCATTGACAAAAAGACAGGAGTCAGAGCTGGAAGTGGCAGAGTTAAAGATGTTAAGATTTGCACTGGGTGTGACAAGGATGGACAGGATTAGGAATCAGTATATTAGAGGGCCAGCTCAGGTTGGACAGTTTGGAGACAAAGTCAGACAGGCGTGATTGCATTGGTTTGGACATGTGTTGAGGAGGGATGCTGGGTATGTTGGGAAAAAATGCTAAAGATGGAGCTGCCATGTAAGAGAAAAAGAGGAAGGCCTAAGAGAAGGTTTATGGATGTGGTGAGAGAGGACATGCAGGTGGTTGGTGTGACACAGTAATATGCAGAGTACAAGAAGAAATGGAAACAGATGATCCACTGTGGTGACCTCTAACAGGAACAGCCAATAGATAAGAAGAAGAAGAAGACTCTGCTCCAAGGCAAGAATGCATATGTTTAACAACTGGATAAATACATCTTACCACAGTACTGCAGAACCATGTGTACCTCCATGTGGTTGTCTCCTGTTTAAATGCTGCTTCTCTGCTGCCAGAAACATGCTATCTATGCTCAGATGTTACCACTATTGCAGCTTTTCAGTCTGTTTGGTATTAAATGTGCCACTCATTACATTAATGCCATAGACATAGAGGAACTGGCACAGTATGCATGCGGATGAGCCCAGATTTCACAAATTATATGAATCTGTATATTCTAAGGAAGCACAAGGGAGACATAAAACATAGCTAAGTTCCACCAAAAACTTCATTGTACTATGCCTGTGTGTCTGTGCAGGATACTTGCAGATGTATGAGGATCACATCTTAGAGCAGCAGTAGGCTGTGTTGCTCACAATTTAGAAAGCACATTTCCAGCATGAGTCACAAGCTGCTGATTTGTTCCTCATTTATTTTGTCGATTTATTTACTGACATTTGATTACTGGGGAGAAAAATCTCCAAGGTATTGCAAAGCATTTTAAGAACAATAACCTTAAAATCTTCAAAAATAATCATTTAGAGTTTAAATAATTATACCAAATTAGACATAATATGAAAACAGTGGTTAAGAACAGATGCAGGTTACACAACAGTGATTTAATATATATATATAAAATGTATCCAGTTAAGAGAAGTTAAAGATTAGTTAGTATAACACAAAAAAATGAAGTGAGAGAAAAACACAGGGTTATGGCATATTTAGATGTACAGTCAAAGGAGAGAATTTGATTTAAGTGAGTGAGTGAAGAGGGGGAGAGTGAGGTGTATGGTATGAATAGGTACATATAGGTTCATAGGTTCATAGGTTGGTACTAGGCTATCGGCCCTAGGGTCTATACACACTATTTACTTCCTGGACCCCTGTATAGCAGGGCAACTGACATGATCCCCGGGGTGAATTTCCTTTCTCCCATCCAACCATCAAAGTTCCTTTTGAAGAGGGACAAAGAGGCACTCTGCTTGACATGTATGGGCAGTCTATTCCAGAGTCATTTGTTCATTTTTAGTTTATCCTGGGGTAAAGAAGAACAGAGCCAGATTTTGGCTAAGAAGTCTTTCAGAACGGCTTTAAAGTTTTATAGGACTAGATGGAGGGAGGATATTGACCTGATGGATAGATATAAGGAGTTCCAGGCCTTAGCAACATGTTATGAATACAGATCATGCTCAGCAGATTTGATAAGTTGTTGAGAATGGTACTGAGCTGTGTAGAATGGTACTGAGTGCAGGAAATGGATGCTGGATAATTGTATTAGTGGTAAGAAGTTGTATATATGTTAGTTGTTGGGGTGGTTTAACCAGTTTAGGTTTTCAAGTGCTATACAGTAGTGGATTCAGAAAGAGTTATTTACTGCCAGTTTAGCCACTTTATTATAATATTGTTCAAATTTTGCCTTTTGTGATACCTTGGGATTAGTAAAGATAGGAGCACCATAAAGCAGTGATGGGAGAAGGTAGCTAATGGTGAGTGAAGTTTAATTACATTGGTGAGAAAGTCTTTGACTCTATGAAGCATCCCAGTTTTTGGTGATTTTTTTTAATGCAATTTTGTATATATTCAGGTTAAATTTAAAATTATGCTCCACATTCATCCTTAGTAACTTTCTATGATAGGGGACATCAGTGGCTGTATTATTAAGAGAGAAGATTTTTTTCATGAGAGAGAGATTGCTGGAAAAAAGAAGTAATTTTTTTTTCGGGGGGGGGGGGGCATGAGTTGTAAAGCCATGTTTCAGTGACTGTTAAGGCTTCCTGAGTAATTTTTTGAAGCTGTGCACATATATAAGTGTAGCATCATCTGCCCAGTTTTGTGGATGTGTGGAGGGAATTTGTAAAAATGTTAAAGAGGAAAGAGGAGGGGACCATAAACAGAGCCTTGTAGTGCCATGATGGTGACTGAGAGGTAATGAGAGAGAGAGTGGAGAGCCATTTAATGACTGATATCTATTGGATGAGTAGCTTTTGAACTACAGAACGGTGGGCTGAAATTGACCTATTGAGTACATTTGAAGTAGAACTTTGCTGCGACATACTGTGTTGAAGGCTTTAGACAGGAGGAGACTACTTTGACATTATCTTTAGCTTTATTCACAATATCTATAAATGTTAAAAGTGCAGTGTTAGTACTATTGGAGATATGGAAGACATATTGTGTGGGGGACAGGAGTTCTTCCTGCAGGAGATATTTTAGCAATTGTTTTTGCATAAATTCTTCAAGTATTTTTTTTTTTTTGGGGGGGGGTTGATATTATAATAAGTCTAAAGTTAGAGACTTCCTCCTTTGTGTACAGGGATAATGTGTGATTTTTTTTTCCAGAGAGAGGGAAGATGGGATTCCTGGATTGACCTTTTTATAAGAACTGAGACAGGATAGACAATGCTATTGGCTGCTATTTTTAAGGTACTCATTACAAGATTACCTGCTGACATAGACCATGGTTTGATTTTTGTCTAAGAGTAGTTTTATACAAGATGTGGGCACAGGATTGAAGGTGGAAATGAATGTGGTAATATGGCTGTTGAACAGGGTTGGGATTAGATGTTGGGAAATTCTTTGTTAGGGATGCTATACTATCTATGAAATAAGAGTTGAATTCTATTCTCTTCTCAATTATAAATTTTCAGCCAAAATTAATTAAATGTTATGTCTGAGTATCATGTGAACCTGACAGGGACTAATGTTAGATGTAATCCATCTGATCATCAGCAAAGCCTTTGACTTTGTCCACTCAGAAGGCTGATAGGTAACTGAGAGAGTTGGAGGTTAGACCAAGACTGACAAATTCCATAGCTGTGTGGTTGAATGGTCGGTAAAGGACTGCAGTAAGAGAAATAATGACAAGAATTAGGGAGCAGACTAGTGGGATAATGAAGGGGTTTAGCCTGTGTTCACTACTCCGGTACGTTTTTCACAGACATATCTGTAGAACAAAGAACGCAGGCAAGTATGCTGATGATATCTCGATAATTGCAGTGTAGAATAAGGAGGAAAGTATAGTGGTATAAATGGGAAGGCTGAAAATTAGGCAAAAGGGTAGTAGTAGTAGAAGTTTACTACAAAAAATGCAAAGCACTTCATTTGGGCCACAACAGCGCAGGTGCAAAGTACCAGATAGGAAGAGATGAATTGATGGCAACAGAGCTGGTAAAGGATTTCTGGGTGTTAATCACACCTGAACTGGACCACTGTTAGCATGAGAGGACAGTGGCAGCTTTTTCTATAACATTGGCCTAATGACTTCATGTCCTACACCCCAACTGGACCCATTTGTTGTTCTTTCAGGGTTAGGACCCCAGCCCATTCTTTTACCTGTAGAGGTGAGATTCTAAATATGCTGTAAGCTGTCATATCTTCTCCCCTTTTGCAGTTTGTATGCTCTGCAATAGCTTCTCTCAAGAGGCAACGGCACATATGCTCAATCTCGCCTCACCAGTGAGCAGTGTGGGCATGTGAGGCTCTTTGATACAGGCTAGCACCTTCACTCCTACAGATGTCACCAATGTAGTAAGCCAGGCTGCATCTCTCCTTCTGCCAAGATGGGCATTTTAATGTCCAGCACTCCTTGTCATGCTTCCTTACCCCATCTCTCCACCAGTACCATACTGCTAGTTACACATGGAACACAGGCTATTTGAGGTGTATTCAGTGTTTAAATCATCTGCACCATGTTGCAGAGACAAGTATGGCTGCTATGAGAAAAACCTCATTGTCAGCTCATTAGCATGTTTCTGAGTCAAACACTAGTACTGTCAGACCTGACTGCTCTAGTATTCTCCCTAGTGGTCCTTGCATTATATTTCAAAGGCACTGTTTATACACACTTGCACGCACACTCTGAAAAACACAAACACACACACGCACAAATAAATACACACACACACAAACACACACACACGGGCACAAATAAATACATCCACAGATAAACACACACATACACACGCACACACACTATATACAGCCTCATTCATACACCTACAGACATGCACAAATACACACATACGCACACACACACACACACACACACACACACATGCACATGCACACGTTAACATACTCCTGATAGACATCATTTGCTGAACTTGCCAGCACTGTGAGTACTCCAATAGGCATGAAGAGTTAAATGTGCATTTTTTCAGAGATCAGTTTTTCCTCCTACACTAAACCTTTACTTGGCCAAGCAAATTATTAGCATTAGCCATTTCCTCAGAATTCTGTATTAGCATGCAGCTTTGCCCATGAAACCACTTGCTACTCCTAGGCTCCCACAAGGAGTGAACCTCAATGGCAGTGTGGTGTCTGATTCTGAAATGCTTAGAGCGGTACAGAAATCTATCAAGCTAAAGCTTCTGTATCATGCTAAGCCCTTGTGTGTCAAAATATTTCCCACATAATTTTAACTAAAATAAAGCTAACTTGCAGTCCCGCTGTTATAGACATAGCTGGGCAATTTATAAAGCTTTACTCATGACTGAAGGTATGCATCAGCAACTAAGATATGACTATTTTTCCACAATGAGATTAAATCAGCCTTCCTGATAAAATTAATATCACAAAAGGAGCACTTCTATTCACAGCAAACTAAATGGTAAAAACATTGCCTGTAACTGTTTCCATGTCTGCAGCATGATGTGTGAATGCACCTGAATATTTCTCTTATTCTTGTTTCAGGTGTTAGAGTGCTTTGTACTGGAGCATAAGGGTTACAGTACAATACGTTGTCCAGGAAAAAAAGGTAATCAGTTTAAGAGCATTTTTTTCTAAGTTTTGGAAATTATGTTAAAAGCATACAATAAATAAATTAATGTTTATAACTATTGGACATAGCAGAAACACACACACACACACACACACACACACACACACACACACACACACACACACACACACACACGCACCTTATGAATGGCATTAAAAACATCCCTTTGACATTAATCATATGTGCATGAATATCATCATGATTTTTATTTTTACTGTAGAGTTTCATTCAAGGAAGCAAAATATTTATAAACTAATGCAGGTACTGTTGGTTCCCAGATGCATGTAATTCTACATCTATACAGTAATCTTTTATCTCCAGTTTGTTCCACAAAGTAAATTGCCAGGATTGCTCTACACTAGGGAAAAAATAGAAAACATGTGCTTCTCGTTATATGAATTAAGAATAGAAAAATGGGGAAGAGTGGATGTGAATAGTGTGATGGACCCTCTTTACCCCGGACCAGTAATCAAGGAGCCTCATTCTTGACCACTGATACAAGTGAGAGACTATCACTAAAACAGGGATGGATTCACACAATAATTTTGAATGTAGCTGTCTGCATTAAGCACAATTTCCCCAAGAGCAGTTTCAAGTGACTGACACACCCACACCTGGGTATTTGATTTTCACACTTACACACACACACACACACACACACACACACACACACACACACACACACACACACACACACACACACACACACACACACACACACATTCTTGGGAATGGCTGGCATGGATTTACTAGCTGTGCCCCCTTATACACTGACAATAAGGTAATGCTGCCACCAACCAGTGACTCTCAGGCACTTACAAGGGTAATGAATAATACTGAGTAAAATCTATATTAACATAAATTGTATCATGCAACCCAAGCAGTAAGGCTTTTCTGAGTGGCCAATGTGTCACTAGAATAAGGATAAGTACTCTCAAGAAGTTAAAGGTAATCTCTAAAAGACCAGCCACAATAAAAGGTATAAAAATATTTAATAATAAATAATAAAATAGAAAACATTAGAATATTAGATATTTAAGTGCAATAAACATCAGAGTTTCAAACACAGGAGAAATAAAAATAAAACAGTTGGGCAGATTCAAGCAGATGCAGAAAAACAACACTTAGCTAATTTCACTGTAATTCCTGACTGTCTAAACAAGAACTGTTCCAAGATTAGATGCTGAGTTACTTACTTCCACAAGACAATGTGATGATCTTCCAGCTTACACTGATCTAGCTGAACTCAACTGAACTGACTGTGATAACTGTCATAGATTTTTATATTAGGTTCCAAAGAAAACAAAACAAGCTGATGTATGAGTTCTATCCCCTCAGTGCCGGTTATAGAATGACATCACATTTGATCACATGACTCTGGTAGAAAACAAACTCAGAACTTTTCTAAGATCAGTTGCAGTATTTGAAAATTAAAGAATTCTTTGTTTAAACTTAAAGACTTAATCAGTTATAATACCACTGCTGATACATTTTTAACATAAGCATTTGTACAACTCAGTGTGATAGTCAAATGACAAAAAATTATTTGCAAAACTGTTTACAAAACTCCACCTAACTATGCTGGCATACGTTATACATTAACTGCCTTATTCTCCCTGGCAGAGATGGCAATAATGCACATCTTCTCAAATAGAACATAGTAGGCCTTGATAGGTGTTTGCAGTTATACCTCTGCAGGTCTTCTATATCATCTTTAAATGTACCATAGTTAAAATAGCTATTAATATAATAATCTAAATGTTGTATTGAGTCAGAACACAAGTGTTGATAACTGTATAATGATATCTGGATGTTTTGTTATAAAATATGTGGAATATTTACATATAACAATCCAGCCAAGCAGAGCTCCAATAAAGGTTGTACCTCCTCAGTAAACCAACAGTAACGTTGCAGGAAAAAACACAATGGCTTGAAAATGATGAATGTACATTTTTAATAGTTCCAAACCACACAACAAGAATAAAACCAAGCAGGATTAAGCGCTTTCATCTCCTTACAGAAGACTTCATCAGAATCAAAGCCAATTACACCAAAAAGATAATAAGCAGCAACACTCCTTCCAATTGGGTCTAACATAATTAGCTCATTAATTCAGGAAGTGATGTTATATCCTAAAAACCATGACAGTAATAAGAAACATTTCTTTAACAAATATATATATGTCATTTAAAAACTCATTCTAATTGCTAAAATAAATGAAGATATATAAATAAACATTTATGCAAAACATTACAATAAGTTAATAAGTAAAATGGCTTGGCACATAAAAACTATTATAGAAGGCTACTCATAAAAATATATTAATAAATATAACAAATAGAATAAATACAACAGGATAATTTTTATTAATGGCAGGATAACTATATAAAAAATGTACATATAAAAAATGTACAAAGTAATTTTGATTATTATTACTGTTAGACTCAAAACTGAGTTTGTTTATTTATCCTTTTAGGCTTTGACGCCTTCAACTTTAGTGCAGAGAGGAGTGACACATGATCATTCATCCCAGGGGGTGTACAGGCATCCAACCTTAACTGCCATATCATCTGCCTGTACTCCAACCTGTTCTCCCAGTCCCCTCCTCTATCACTGGTAACCACCTGTTCAAGGACACAAAACTTAAAATCTGCTTGGGCACAACCCATAAGATGTCAAAAAAGGGCATTTGCTTCCTTCTTCCTACTGATGTCGTACATATGTTCATAGACACATTGTCTCAAATTACGTTCAGTTTTACCGACATAGTATGCCCAGCAGAATGTACAGTATGCCAGATATATGACCCCTTTTGAATAGCAACTACAATATCTTGAAACTTTTAATCTAAAAGGTATGCTGGGAATCTCAAGATATTTACGGTTTACCATGCAAATACACTGAGAGCATCTTCCACACTTATGTGTCCCAATGTTGGCAGTAGTCCCATTAACAATAGTGCCCTTCTTCTTTTCCAGCAACTCCTTAAGGCTGGAATTCCTCTTAAAACTATATTTAAGATGTTTATTAAAGGTATCCAACCTACTAGGCATTCTTTTGAACATATCCCAGACCCTGTTAATTAATTTTTTTTTTTACCCTTTTTAAGAAAGGTTTCACTTTTGTGCCGACAAAGGGAGAGTATCTAGCTAATACAATTCTAGATATTAAATTGTTTACTAGGAAACTAAATCTGGAACTGTTGTATCAAGATCATCCATTAGTTCAGCACACTAATACATTAGTTAGAAGGAGTACACTTAATCCACCTTTGAACCAGGAATTACTCAATTTTGAGATACTTGTCACCAGTGACTTAAGAAAGGAGTATAACAAACATAGACGGTTCAGGAACGATTTAACTGCAGAAGAAAGGAAGGTGTTAATAGAATTGACCAAAAGGGATAAATTGAGAGTGATGAAACCTGACAAGGGGGAGAGGTGGTTCTTATGGACAACACTGACTATGTCACTAAAATGACAGAGATCCTGAACACAGACAACAGATATGGTGTGGTATCTAGGAACGAACTGAATATAGCTTATAGGAAGAATGATTTGATCCTAGAGTCATCTTATCCCAGGGCTTGATCAATGAACAACTTCACAATTTTTTAAAGGTAACTATGCCCTTTATACTGAGTATGTTTGGAATCCCCAAGGTCCATAAAGATGTGGACAACCCCCTCTATGACCCATTGTCACCTCAGATAGGTCTAAAACCTAACCCATAGCTATTTTTGTGGATACAAAATTAAAATCTTATCAACAAAAATCCCCACATATTCTCATAGACTCCTAGGATTTTTTACAGAAAATGGGGAGTTTAGACTTTGAGGCTGAATTAATATTTGTGACAGTGGACGTCAAAGATTTATTTTCAGTTATTCCACACAGTATAGGTCTAGAATGGTTTGAATATATGCAAATAGACTTTGAATTTCTTTCTGTTGCTGATTTTAGGCTGGTACTAGAAAATATGGAACCAGTGCTTAAAACAATGTTTTGATTTTCCAAGGGGAGTATACCATTAGCTGGATGGAGTTTCCATGGGTTCTTCCTGTGCCCCCACATTTGCCAACATTGCTATATTGTATTGGGAAATCAATTATGTGTTTAGTTCAATATAAAAAGATTATATTTTTAGGTACTTTCGCTTTTTGGATGACATTTTTATTGTGTGGAGGGGTCCACTTGAGACCATCCCCCTTTTTATTGATTTCCTAAATTCTACTACAGAATTCTTGGTATTTACTCATGAGATAGGATTGAATTAAATCCATTATTTAGATGTATGTATTGGAAAAGATTTGGTGATTAAGAAATTTATATCTAAAGTTTACAGGAAAATTTTTTTTCAGATTTGTACTTACACTATCAGAGTAACCACCCTCCTTTTCAGAAACGCAACATAGTTAAGGGACAAATGGTGAGAGTGGCCAGGATGACCTCTGAAAGGAATGATTTTTTTTCAAGAGTTAGATTATGTTCATTGCTTTTTTTTTAGAGAGAGGGTATCCAGACAAACTTATTATTCCCATTAAGGAACAAGTTTCACAAGGATGGGGGACTACATATATACCCCTACTTTATGGTGAGCCTTTAACAAAAAAAAGTTTTGACACTAGTATATTACCCCGCACACCTTACCTAGTCATTACTTATGACCAGGATACTTGTTAGCTAAAGAAAATTAACTGGGTCTGGGATATGTTCAAAAGAATGCCTAGTAGGTTGGATACCTTTAATAAACATCTTAAATATAGTTTTAAGAGGAATTCCAGCCTTAAGGGGATGTTGGAAAAGAAGAAGAGCACTATTGTTATTGGGACTACTGCCAAAGTTGGGACACATAAGTGTGGAAGATATGCTCAGTGCATTTTCATGGCAAACCGTAAATATCTTGAGATTCCCAGCATACCCTTTAGATTAAAAGTTTCACAATATTGTAGTTGCTATTCAAAATAGGTCGTATATCTGGCATACTGTACATTCTTCTGGGCATACTATGTCGGTAAAACTGAATGCGATTTGAGACGTGTCTATGAACATATGTATGACATCAATAGGAAGAAGGAAATGAATGCCCTTTTTCAACATCTTATGTGCCCATGAAGCCGCGGTGATGCAGCACTAGCATCGTCGCCTCACAGCAAGAGGTTCTCCCGTTCAATTCTTGGCTGGAGCACCTTCTGTGTGGAGGCTGCATGTCCTTCCAGCGGTCGAGTGGAATTTGAAGGACATGCGTGAATGGGCATGCCTTCGTTGAAGGTGGGCATCGGGCTGGCACCTCGGCACCATAAAAAAAATTGACTGTCAATCATTAGCGGACCGGAGCACTGCTGTGGCGACCCCTAACTGGGAAAAGCTGAAAGAAAAACAACAGCATGGGTTGTGCCCAAGCAGACTTTAAGTTTTGGGTCCTTGAACAGGTGGCTACCAGTGATAGAGGAGGTGATTGGGAGAACAGGTTGGAGTACAGGGAGATGTTATGGCAGTTAATGTTGGATGCCTGTACTCCTCCTGGGATGAATGATCATGTGTCACTTCTTCCTGCACTAAAGTTGAAGGTGTCAAAGCCTAAAAGGATAAATAAACAAAGTCAGTTTTGAGTCTAACAGTAATAACAATCAAAATTACTGTGTACATTTTTATATGTACATATTTATATAGTCATCCTGCCATTAATAACAATTATCCTGTTGTACTGTTGTATTTATTCTATTTGTTATATTTATTATATTTATTAATATATTTTTATGAATGGCCTTCTATAATAGTTTTTATGTGCTAAGCCGTTTTACTTATTAACTTATTGTAATGTTTTGTATAAATGTTTATTTATATATGTTCATTTATTTTAGCAATTATAATGAGTTTTAAATTATATATGTATATTAGAGGGTCAGCTCATGTTGGACAGTTTGGAGACAAAGCAAGAGAGACGAGATTGCGTTGGTTTGGACATGTGCTGAGGAGGGATGATGGGTATATTGGGAAAAAGATGCTAAGGATGGAGCTGCCAGGTAAGAGGAATAGAGGAAGGCCTAAGATAAGGTTTATGGACGTGGTGAGAGAGGACATGCAGGCGGTTGGTGTGACAGAGCAAGATGCAGAGGATAGGAAGAAATGGAAAGAGATGATCCGCTGTGGCGACCCCTAACGGGAAAAGCCGAAAGAGAATGATGATGATATATATATATATATATATATATATATATATATATATATGTTTCTTAAAAATGTTTCTTATTACTGTCATGGTTTTTGGGATATAACATCACTTCCTGAATTAATGAACTAATTATGTTAGAACTAATTGGAAGGAATGGTGCTGCTTATTAACTTTTTGCTGTAGTTGGTTTTTAATTCTAATGAAGTCTTCTGTAAGGGAATGAAAGCGTTTAATCATCCTTGGTTTTATTCTTGTCATGTAGTTTTAGTTTGGAACTATTAAACATTTACATTCATCATTTTCAAGCCATTGTGGTTTTTCCTGCAATGTTACTGTTGGTTTACTGAGGAGGGACAGCCTTTATTGGTGCTCTGCTTGGCTGGATTGTGTTTTTTGTTTTAGATACCAACGTTTTCAATTTTTATTGAATATTTACATATGCATATAGAGGATCATTGGTTTATACTAGGCTAACTACCACCAGGGTCATTACAAGCCTAGCCATGCAACCCAACCTAGTTTTGTCCCCGAGTTTCTTGGATGCCAATATAGTGGGGTTTGCTAGTAAAGAGGCAGCTCAGTGTTTTGTGTGTGTGTGTGTGTGTGTGTGTGTGTGTAGGGGAGGACGGGTTATGCTAGTTGGGGATTAATTTAGTTGCTGTCAAACTACGTCCATCATAAACATGACAGCCAGACCAGGAATGAATTTGCAATTCCCAATCCAAGGATCAAGTTTTTATTTTTTTTGACTAGAGTCAGGGACATAAATGAGTGCTTATTTCATAGTGCGGTGATCCTTTGAGACACATGTTGGTCTCTCCAGCATGTTCTATTTATGTTGCAGTCAAAGTTCAAGTCCTTGGCTCTAGTGCTTCTGGTGTTGTTTATCTTGTGAATGTACAAGAGATCTGTTGGAGCTGGATCTGAGAATATCTTGCATGCTAGGCATAGATCTACTTTCAGTAACCCATACTAGACTGAGTACAGATATAGGGCTTTATGGTGATCTGTGTAGGATGGGGCATTCATATCCTGGATTCTCCTGGTGAGGATCTTTTGAGGGCATTCTGAGTCTTACAAGTACCAAGGAGGGTATTGTACTCCATGATAAAGACTGAGTAGAGTGATATTATACCTTTCTTGGACCTGGATACCATATTTTTCATTATGAGCTGAGCAACATGGAATGTTTTTGTTAATGTTGGGCTACTTTTGGTTGAAGATAAAATTACTATCTACATATGTTCTCAGATCCATAACTGTCAGGTCAACTCTTAGGGTGTTTTATGAATGCAGTAATTAACTTGGTGGCCAATATTCCAAAGGGCACTATAATGCATTCCTTTGCATTGACTTTTAGTCTGTGGTGTAGATACTTGTCATTTGTTTGTGTAAGACTCTCTTGTAGGATGTTGGTGTCAGGAGGGGAATCAGTGATAGCTCCCAATTTACAGTCATCATCGAATGTGGTGAGCTAGAGGCCTTTGACATTAGCCTTGAATTTTGAGAGATAGATGCTAAACACAAGCGGATCCAACATAGTGCCCTGGGGTACTACGCTGGTGTCTGGTCTCCTGCTGGAAGTGGTCTCACCTATTCTGACTTCTTGGGTCCTATCTGTGAGCCAGTCAGCAATTCAGTGAGTTTTGTAGAGATTTATGCCTGGTTCTCAGAGTTTGTCAGCAATACCTGAGCAGGGAATTGTATCAAATGCCTTGTCCAGGTCAAAGTAGGCAATATGCATTGTTTTACCCTCATCCATAGCCTTAGTGACCCTTGTGAAAAAGTCTACCAGGCTGAGTAGGCAAGATCTTCCCTTAACAAAGTCATACTGGGTCAGTCCAGTGTCTGTAGGTTGCTAACTTCCTTGTTTATTAATTTATTTATTTACATTTGTTTACCAGGAAAATCCGACTGGACACAGATCCATTTTCAGCGGTGGCCCAGGGAGAAATGCTCCACAGTGTGTTTGTGACATACATTTCAAATACAATAATAAAGGTGATTACATACAGTATGTGAGAAGTTAGTAAAAAAGTAGACAATAATTAAAAAAAAATTAGATTATAAAAACTATTTGATGTTATCACAGTAATAATAGGCTACATTACTAGCAAGAGCATAGTAAACTAGGATGATTAACATTGCATACAGCTTATAGAGTAAGTTAAGTAATCCATGTATGGAAGAGGGAATAGCGCTAGAGGGGATGAGGATGACGGACTAGTCGGGGTTTGAGCAAGGGTGTGATTTGAGGGCAGTTTTAAAATGACTGCAGGAGGGTAGGGTAGTTATGGCAGGGGGGAGGCTGTTCCAAAGTTTGAATATGGCGCAGGAACTGTTCCATGATAATTTGTTCCATGGCTTTGCATATTAGACTTGCCAGACAGTTGGGTCTGTAGTTCCCAGATCAGTTGATGGTCCACCCTTATGAAGAGGGATGACTGTAGTGGCCCTCTTCTCAGCTGGCATGTAACTTGTTTTGAGGCTGTCATTGAAGACTGCCTCAATTGGTCCTGCTAGGTCATGTTTTAGGCTATTTAGAAGGCAACCAGGGGTATTGCTGAGGCCTGTTGATTGTTGATGCAGTGTTTTTGGCCTTAGCAAGTGCCACCAAGACCTGATGTCTTTGATAATTGGGGGGTATGCTAGAACGGCTTTCACAGGGGAGCGTGGAGGCTGAAGTTAGAGGTAAATTTGTCAGCCAATAGATTTGCTATGTCTTCCAGGGGAGTGAAGATTGTACCATTTACCACTGGGTCTGCACACTGCTAAGTGTTACCTTTAAGGCTCTTTAACTAGCTGAAGAAGGCCTTGTGATTGTCTTTAGCCTGGGAGGCTATCCTGACAAAGTAATTGTCCTTTTTGGACTTTATTAGACCTCTTAATTTCTTATTTAGTTGAATCAAAGTTCTCTTTTCTCTGTGAAAGTTGTTTTTTTCTGATTTTGGCCATAACCTTTCTTTCTTTTGTTATATATCCTGTTGAGGTAAGGATTCTACCAGGGAGAATTGTTTTTTGTGTTAAATCTGGGCTTACCTCTGATAGGTACGGCAGCCTCAATGCATCCATTTACATGTTTGTATAGGGTTTCTGTAAATAATTCTGCATAGGTAGCTGTGTTCTCAGGGTTTTGAGGAGCTGTGAATTTTGACAAACTATCACTTAATAGGATGTAGTTTGCTTTAGAATAGTTCCAAACTGTTTTGTTTTTTGTTGAATTTACCAAGTTGATTTTTATTTCAAGGGAGACAGCTTTATGGGATGACCTCACGATTGAGGAGCTGACATTGGGAGGGGGGGGGGGGTGTTGCAACAATCTCCCATGTTGGTGAGTACTAGGTCCAATATGTTTGAGCCTTTGGTTGGAGTTGGCACTATATGGTCCAGGGATTTTGTGCTGATAAAGTATAGGGAACATTGTGCCTATCAATTAGAGGCAGTGTATGTTTCCCAGTCTATAGAGGGGTAGTTCAATTATCCCATGAATAAGGTATTTTGTTGGATGATGAACACCAATAGTGGGTAACAATTGTGAGCTTTTGGGGTCATAGAGGATGACTTGTAGCTGGCCAGCACATGGTAAGGAACTTTGTCTACGGAGACTTGGACATGGATGAACACCAGGGCAGCATCTTGTTTAACCAACCTGGAGTCGTATTAGTTACTAATGTAGGTCAAGACATTTCCACCTTTAGTACCTGTCTGTGCTGGTGTGTTGGTCTAAATGTGTGGAAGGCACTATAGCCTAACACTGCCAGAATACTTTCTGTGGCTTTAAACTAAGTCTCAGTTACAGCACAGATGTCTACATTCTCCAAAGTGGGGAGAGCATGTAGGATGTGGAGTTTCTTGTTAAACTCTTCATATTCAGCAGTAACACCTTAAGGTTGTTTTGATTTTTTTTTTTCGCTGTGTTGATAGTTTTGCCATTTTGACATTGTCTAAAAGGGACTCAAAGAGGGTGCATAAAGTTTTCGTCAATGCCTAAAAGCCCAAGTGGCACAGATGCTATCCATCCTTGTCAAAGCAAAAATGTCTTGGAAACATAATTCCATGCTGAAAGATACTGGGCACCCCTGGAGTGACACCAGAAACTAAGCTAATTGTTAAAGTCAATCATTTTTGTTCATATTATGACATCATCTTTGGTGAATGTAAAATTCTATTCAATGCAAGGCACATACCTGTCTGTGACACTTACTCAGAGAGATCCCTAATACAATTTTCATATATAGTCCAGTAAGGTACATGTAAGGTTATTTACATGCATACGGACTATGATAGAATCATATTGCTAGCTATGGTGCAATAACTTGAGTGCACGCATGATATTGTAGATCCCAGCACCACACAGGCAACTAACTGTTATCTTCTTCTTGTTCATCCTGGTGTGAGGGGAATCTGTGTGTTATATAATAGAATCCCCTATGAAAAGAGTACTAGGTAAAGTGTTTACTTGCCTTATGGGCTTTGTTCTTAGATGATCATTAGGCATAGGTTCATAAGTTCATAGGCAGGTACTAGGCTATTGGCCCTAGGGCCTATACAAGCCTAGCCATAACGATTCCCTGGCTATTGCTTCCCACAAATATTTATTTTCTGGGACCCCTGTCTAGCAGGGCTACTGATGTGATCCCCATGGTGAAGTTCCTATCTCCCATCCAGACATTAAGGTTCCTCTTTAAGAGGGCCAATGAGGTGCTCTGCCTGACATGTATGGGCAGCCTATTCTGGAGTATGGGGAGTCTCTGGGTCAGGAGCCTATCCCTCCATCATGTCCTATTCATCGTGATGACAAAGCTAAGATCCCTGGAGTGTATGGCTCTGAGGGATTTGGATTTCTTTAAGTGTAGCATGTCCAACAACTCTGGGTTTGACATGGCCTTGTATGTTAGGCAGAGATCACCTCTGAATAGGCAATATGCAACAGAGTATAGCTGGAGTTTATTTAGATGGTCAGCATAAGGCATCTGCTTTAGGCCTGTGATTCTTTTTGTGAGGTATTTCTGCAGCCTTTCTAGTTGTTGCAGATGCTTTTGAGGTACATACCAAATGGGGAATTGTATTCTATAATGGTTCTAATGAGGAATGAGTACAGAAGGACAATGACCTCTTTTTTTCTGGATGAGAAGCCCTTAGTGATGAGATGTGCCACGCAGAAAGATTTTCTAACTGTTGTGGCGATGTGGTTATCAAAGGTGACACCAATGTCCATCTGTGTCCCTAGGTCCCTTATCACACTTTCAGTGTTTAGTGTACTTCCACCTATGCGGTAGTTCACAGGTACATGGTTTTTCCCAAAGGGGACAACTATACATTTTTTGGCATTTAGCTTGAGCCCATGGCTCTGGCACCAGGCATCTGTTTTGGCAAGGCCCTTTTGTAGTATATCCAAATCATTTGGGGATTCAGTAATGGCTCTTAGCTTGCAGTCATCTGCAAACTTTGTAAGCCAGAGTCCCTTAGTGTTGGCCTGTACTTCAGAGAAGTAGATGCCAAACAATAGTGGTCCCAGGACAGAACCTTGCGGAACACCACTTGTCACTTGTCTGGAGCTGGATTTGGAGTCAGCAACATTTACAGTGTGTGTTCTGTCAGTAAGCCAGTTTGCAACCCATTGAGTGATGTAGGGATTAATGCCCAGCTCAGTAAGTTTATCTATGATTCCAGAGTGGGGGATAGTGTTGAAAGCCTTTGTGTGGTCCAAGTAGGCTGTGTGAAGCACCTTACCCTCGTCCATGGCTCTGGAGACTGATTTGAATAAGTCGATCAGGTTCAGGAGGCAAGATCAGCCCTTCACAAACCCAAACTGGGTGAGGTCCAGTGTTTGAAGGTTGCCAATGTCTTTGTTTTTAAGCTCCATGATAATATGTTCCATGGCCTTGCAGATTAGGCTCATCAGACTGATGGGATGGTAGTTCTCGGGATCCAATGTGGATCCCCCCTTTTGGAGTGGGATGGCTGTAGCTGTGCACCACCCTGTGGGCACAAAGCCTGAGGTGAGGATATTATTAAACTTGACACATAGGTGAGGTGCCAGTTAATTTTGTAGTTCATGCAGTACACAGTCCGGGATGTCATCTGGTCCCATGGATGCTGTATTCTTGGCTTTGGAGAGTGTGTTTTTTACCTGAGTGGCCGTGATTACCAGAATTTGGCATTCTTTCTGTATTAAGATGGGCTCTTTAGGAGTGAGAGGGGAATAAAGTTGGCACTGAATCTATATGCCAGGATATTGGCAATATCCTTGGGATCAGTATATCTAGTGCCATTCTGCTTTAGCTCATAGCAGATCCGAGTATTGCCATTTAGATTCTTGACATAGTTATAGAATGCCTTGTGGCTGTCTTTGGAATCTTTGGCAATTTTGTTTTCGTAACTAGCTTTGGAAGATTTTATGAGGGATTTCAGCTTTCTACTGAGGTTGGTGAGGGAGTTTTTTGAATACTGGGGTCCTCCTCTTTTCTGAAACAGTTTCTTCCTTCTGTTGTACAGCTTGTTTATGGCAGGGGACCACCAGATTGGCTTCCTTTTTTTAGAGGACAGCATCTTGGTTCAATATGGGATGGCTCAGTCCATGCACGAGTGAATGTGCTCATACAGCACCTTAGTGTAGGATTTAGCAGTTGAACTTCCAGTTCCTATCTGCATGGGTGTCATGAAGTTTGTTACTTCTGACTTGAGAAGCATGATGTTGGCTTTGGAGAAGTTTTTTTACGGAAGTTTCCTTAAACAGTGTGATGGTGGGATGTGGATGTCAAGGGTGATTAGCTTATGGTCTGATATGACCAACGAGGAGGTGACCACTGGTGAGAAGCATCACTCTCCCATGTTGGCAATGACCCCATCTAGAATATTGGTTCACCTGGTGGGACTATGAATTAGTTGCTCTAGGGCGTTGGAATTTATGAATTCCAAGAACCATTGAGCAAAGGTGTTGGTACAGGAGTAGTTTTCTCAATTAATGGCAGGGTAGTTGAAATCACCCATTATTAGTGTGTTTGGTTGTATCTTAATATTTTCCAGTATGTTTAGAAAGGTGTAGTGAGAATCTTGGGCCATGGTGGGGGATCTGTAGCAAGCTACAATTTGTATTGCAGTCTTACCTAGTGTTAGTTGCACCTGTAGAAGTTCAGATGCATTATGTTGGGCAATCAATCTGGAGGTGTGAATATCCTTGGTGAATATGTACACTCCTCCACCTTTAGTGTTTCGGTCCTGGTTTGTTGGCCGAAAAGTGTGGTATGATTTGTAGCCTGGTATTGCAGAAGTGCTCTCTGGAGCTTTGAACCAGGTCTCAGTTACTGCACAGATATCGATGTTCTCCATTTTTAGGACAGCCTCGAGAGAGAGTGCATCTTGAGGTTTAGACTTCTTGCATTGAGTAGCATTACCTTCAGATTTTGCTTGCTTGTACCCATTATGGTGGTAGTTTTGTCCTTTCAACCTTTACTAAAAAAGGCACTATAGGGGTGGCAAAAGCATTAGGCAGTAATTTGAATCCCAGGGGTGACAGGTGCAATCCATCTCTTGCAAAGCATCATGGTTTGTCGATCATGTTGTCCCAGGCAGACAGATACTGGATCCCCTTTGAATGACATCAAAAGCTTAGCTGATTATTGAAGTCAATCATTTTGTCCTTATACTGCAGTATCATTCTGGGAGATGGCAAGATGCTACTCAGGGCTAGGGTCATACCTACCTGGGCTACACGATCCGAGAGCTCTTCCAAGTCTCTTTTCATGTAGTCCAGGGAGGTATGTCTCAAGTCATTCACTCCAAAATGAACAATGACAGAGTCATATTTGTACCTGTTGTGGAGTGACTTGAGTGCATGCGTTATGTGGTGATCCTGGCACCCGACAGGCAACTAACTGTAATTTTCACCTTGTTCAGCCTGGTGAGTGGGACATCAGTGTGCCTGACTATAGAGTCAACTATGACTAATGTGTTGCACGTTGTCTTGCCTTAGGGGCTGCTGTTGGGTGGCACACTGGTGTTGTGAGCTATGTGATGCTTTGGTTGTGTTTGCGGGTGTTGTTTGTTTGCATTTCAGTTTCGGAGGTCCTTGTTGCTTGGGCAGGTTAATGTTAAGAGCCTCAGCATATGTGAGTTTTCTGTTGCTATGTGTGGGTTTTGAAGGACTATGTGTTAGTTGAGGTGTTGTGTGGGTGTTAACATTCTCCTCTTGACTGTCTATCACAATCTTGGCTGGAGAGAGCTTTGCTTGCAGTTTGGCTATGTAAGTGCATCTCTCACAGGTTGTAGTGTTAGGTGGTAGGAGGAGAGGATTATCTGTGTACATGAGGCAATTGCTGCATTGCTCCAGTATGCCCAGATTCACCAGGTGAACAGGAGAAATCACCGGAAGCTGAACCTTGGACATGCCTGGTTAGGTGCTTTCTTTGTGTAGTACAAGAGCTGTCTTCCCTTACTTTTTGGCAAGGTACTTCCAGTTGTAGGCTGTCTACTACCTATGATTATTTTCTCCTTATTACCAAGGAGAGGTGAGTGCTTGTAACAAATTAAAGCTTCCTAGTGCTTTTTAGTGGGTTTTAGAGCAAGTGCTAGTCACAGGTATACAGGTATACAGGCATAGGCTTATGTGTGGTGTTAAGTGTTGCTTTTGGTGTGCGCTTTAATGATTGCTGAGGATAGGTGTTGCTGTTTGATGGGTTAGGAGGTTTTTGAGGTTTAGAGAGTTTTTTTAAGTGTCTCACAAGAGGAAGGTCTATGTATGTGGTGAGTGGTATGTGTGAAGGATGTAGTGTGTGTGCTCTTGACAACCTTATTTGTAAGCGAGGTTTTTGTCTGTAAGGAAGATATGTGTATATATATATATATATCTCTTTCATACTGTGTTAGTTTCTTTAAGGATTAAAAGGCTGTCTCAGTAAATGAGACAACTGCTGCATTGTTTCAGGATACCAATATTTACACAAGCTGGCTACAGAGACATTAGGAAATTGAAAATCCATGTTGTCAGGACCTATATTTGGTTTGGACTGTTATGGTTTGGGGGTTGAGGTTTGGGTTTTACAGGAGTCTCCTGAGTAGTGTCTAGGGTTAAGGCTAGATATTTGATAATGCTATGATCTGATACTAGTACTGTTGGATGCACTAACTAGCTACCCTAAGCTTAGCTCCATGCTAAGCCTTTGTCTGTTATAGGTTAATGTCTTAAATACTAACTTTATAGGTTTGTGACTATACAAGGTACTGCTAACTGCCACTGTGCAGTGAATAGTTTTATAATTGACATAAAAAAGCTATGAACCTATGTCAAACCCAGATTTGATGAATATGCTTCACCTCAAAAAATCTAGATCCCTCAGAACCACAAGGGCGGGAGACTTAAACCTTGACACGGTTATAAATAGAACGTGCTGGAGGGACAGATTCATCACCCAGTGACTCCCTATGCTGTGGAACAAAATCCCAGTACATGTGAGGCAGAGCACCTCTCTGGCCTTGTTCAAGAGGAATCTTGACCAATGGATGGGAGATCGCAGATATACCCCAGGGATTACTTCAGTGTCACTGCTTGACAGAGGCACAGCAAAATGATAGGCATAGTTTTTATTCAAACTAAAGGGGTGGCGAAAGCCACATAACTATATGCTAGGCTTATAAATGCCCTTGGGCAGATAGCCTAGTATGAACCTATGAACCTATGAACCTATAAAAATGAACTTCAGTTGACTCTGTCCAATAAACAACTACATTTTGAGCTCCTGGAGTACTTCTCAACTCAGAGAGACCAGGTAAACTCCTGCCAGAAGGTGAATGATTCTGGACTTCTTAATGTAAAAGCACAGCAAAAGTAATTTTAAGTACAGACTAATACCAAAAGTCCCTAAAAAACTCTAAAACTGATGAAACAATCTCACTTTAAGCCTCTCCATGTGTTTCTCACCTCAGACTGACTAGGCTACCTTACTACAGCCACTAGAATGGCAGTCCCAGTCTTTTTAATGTAAAAACACATTAATTGTCTAATAAAAATAATGCACTTCTTAGAAATTCATTAGAGTCTCTTAAGAAACTATTCAGACATGTACTGATGCATTAGATTAAGTGCTGCCTTGCATTGTATCTGAGGATTACACGTGTAGTCAAAAGTCCTTGTTTGTATTCTTAGAGGGTGAAAACCCAGATGTGAAACATGTTTCTGTTATTTAGGAATATACAAATGTATATCCCTTGTGGTATCAACTTTAGCATGTATGCTGTGTATCTTTCAAGGTGAATGGAAAGCAAATTGTATGCAAAGTAAATCTTACACACAAAGCCATTTAGCATACAAATTTAAATAACAATGAACAAATCTTTGAAACCTTTATTTACATTTGAATAAGTAACATTTAAGGATTTTAAGACAGATGGTTTAATTTTATGTAAATGTGATTATGCAAAACAAACCCTCAAGCTCACCTTTTGCGTTGTCATTAGGAAAAGAATCTTGCTATTTATTGCAGGTGGGACAGCAGCACTTTTCTTTTCATTTCCTAAGAGGATAAAAAATGACATCTGTACCTGGCACAAGGCTCTGCCATCTGTATGCATTAGCCTAAGCCAATTTAATTCTTGGAATAATAGGCCTTCTCATACTTTTACAGCTAAAGGCATAGAATGCATTTTCATTTTGTCGTCCTAGCTCCTGGGCAGTGCATTTGGTTCCTCAAAAATTATCACAGTAATAATAAGTATCAAAATGGGCATGCTTGTTTTGAATTATCACAGTAATAATAAGTATCAAAATGGGCATGCTTGTTTTGACTGAACTGGCTTAAAAAATAGTATCTGAATGCAAATTTTGTCAAGGAAATAAAGAAAGACAAGCAAGGTCATCTGTCACTGCTCAGAATCCTTAGAAACAGTATTGCTCTCAATTAAGCCCACTTTCATATACAACAGCATGATTTTTTTCTCTGATCATAACAATTACAGCTGTCTGAAATGGAAGTGCCTTTTTATTCCATACTTTCCATAAAACAAAAACGAAATGCCTCACTCCCAAGAAGGGAGGGACTCTAGGTTATATAAAACAGTGAAGGTGACACAGCACTGGAGTTTTATTAAGCATCTTGCTGGTTGGGAGGGTGGCCTAATGGTTAAGGTGTTTGCCTTACAAACAGAAGGTACAGGGTTGGAGTCTCACAAGAGATAATTGGCTAGGCTTAAAATGGCTCGCAAGGGCAGTTAGCCTAGTACGAACCTATGATACTTACCACTAATAAAAGCAACCATTGAAGAAATCCATACAACTCCATATACCAAGCTGTGAAAAAGCATGCAGAATTTATATCAGCAGGTGCTATTAGTCCTCTTATAGTTAGTTTTTGTGAACATTTTAAAAGGTACATAACGAAAATATTACTACATAGGCATATTTAAATAGCGTGGGAACATTGCAATGTATGCATATGATCTAAGAATGCTACTACCAAAATATTGCATTGTTCTTTTCAGAACCATTATAGATAGGTCAATAGGAACTCTTGAGAAGTTTCAGACTGGCACCTGCCAATCCAAAGGGGAGCACCAAATAAAAAAAGTATTTTGTCGCACATGGATGACCAAATAAAAAAAAAAAAATCATTGTAAGTGGAGAACTATAGCAAAGAGCAAAATTACATCTATTATTTATTTATTTATTTATTGACATTTGTTAACCAGGAAAGTCCACTCGGCCAATGACCCATTTTCAGTGGAGGCCCAGGGAGAAAAGCTCCATACAAGCACAAAGATTTTTACATAACATCAGCTTAACTTTGAAAGTCAAGAAAGTTTTTACACATTACAAATTGAAGTATATATACAAGACAAATATATACTTAGAGGTATACAATACAAGAAAAATAAACCCAGTGTGTTAGATTTTTAGTAATTCTGTTTGTATAGTCTCATAAGTAAGAATACTGTTTAATCATTTCTGTTTATTAACTTCTTGCTACAGTTACTAACATGTAAGGGCATTCATTTAAACAGCTGTGATAGGGGCCAAAGTAATTTAAATGAGTAGCGATACTGTTCTCATGTCTCCAACTGGCAAATCTTCTGAGGTGCTTATTGCACCCCCTCACAGCTGCCATCTTCACTCCACCCCAGCTAGTGTACTTTTCCTATAGTCTATGTTTCATTAGGTTAGAAATTGGTGTGTTGCAGATGTTGTGCTTATACTTTTCATTTGTTGTTTTTTTTGTAATACTTTTCTCCATGCTTGCGTGTTCTTTGGGTTTGTGTATATGCATATGTATATGTATATATATCAACAGTATCTATATCTACCTATATATATCTATATAGCTACCTATATATATATTATCTATCTATATATATATATATATATATATATATATATATATATATATATATATATATATATGTATAAGTCTACTTCTCTTCATCAAAAGTACATAACTTTGAAAAAGAGAAGTAGACCAACACTTACGTGAAAGTACACTTAATCGAAAGTGCATTTCCACGAAGAACAGTTCAACAAACCACTAAGGAACACTGAGGCGCCGAAGCAGACTACAGTGGGGAAAGAGAATTTACCTGTTTCCCCATTGTAGTGCGATCTTGGAGTTTGTATATTTAAATAGGGTGGTGCAGGGGGGCTTGCCCCCCTGCAAAAACATTGTTTTGGTATTCCTGGTCAGTTTGTTGAAACCTTCTTCGCAAAAGTTCACTTTCAGTTAAGTGCACTTTCATGTAAGTGTTGGTCTACTGTTCTTTTTTGAAGAAGTGTTCTTTCGATGAAGCACAGTAGTTCCATATATATATATATAGTGCTATGGAGAACAAGTTGGGGGATTCTGCCTCACTAAAAAAGAAAAAAAAAAATTTATGGTTATTGTGCGACATTTTGAGTACCATTGATAGCTGCATGTTATATATAGGTAGCTTGAGTGTTTTAGCACCATACATTGGTTAAATTACATGAGATTAATTAAAGCAAATAAAGAAATCAAGACGTGTCAGCCTTGTTTGCAGCCCTGTGGGAGACATGGAATTCCTAGCTCAATGGATATTAAGGTACATGTTGCTTTACATATATTAGCAAAAAAGGCTTTACACTAAGTTACTGAGGACACAGTGGGGGGGGGGGGTATCTTCAGACATTTGCCTTGAGCATACTCCAGTAGTTTCTCAATGTCAAGATTCTGCATTTGGGTGGGGGAGAGAGATGTGATTCCCATGTACTTCATTGGAGAAAGGCAACATCATGCAAGATTTCTATGATATAGCCTGTTTCCCTGAGGTAGTGGGGGACAGTGGCTGTGTAGCCACATTGAAATAAAGGCCTCATCTGGTAAACATGGGAAAGAGGTACATAAAACATAAAGGGTATAACTCCATCAAATGCCAGGATGCCTGTAATGCATGGAGTACCATCTACAAAATGTGTGCAGGCCACCCAGGCAGTTGTCACAACCCCCACATATGGCATACCGGTGACCTCTATCAACATTTTGTGATGCCAGATATGCCCTGAAATCCATAAGAAACCCACAAAATCAAGCAGAGTAGGGATACAACTGAGCCAGTCATAAACAAGGAAAAATTACTGAGAATATATTTCTGCTGCTGAAGGCATGCTTTCATTTTCTGGTGGTGCCCTAGAGTATGGCCTGGCACTTTTGCAAAAATATTGTTAGTGTGTGCAATATTACACAATATCATAGTTAGGAGGAAGTTACAGCAGGGTGGGCACTTGTAGTTTCCAATGCACCAGGCATTAAAAGTTGAGTCAGAAGAGAAGTCAGTGAAGGAGATAGCAGCAGGGGATGATTCTGACAACCATATGGACACAGACCTTAACAGAAAACCTACCAGAGTTAGCCTTCTGCTAGATAATAAGAATCCCCATCCCACCAGGACAAAATATAATGTTGTTAAGTCCCAGCGCTACAAGTTGGCCAGGATCACCATCAAAATGGAACCCTTCCTTAAAAACCTAAATGATCTTGAAAATGATTTTTGGTAAGGGGATGAAAAAGCGATATGTTAAGAAGCATTATGGAACCTATAATTTAACTAAAAAGTACAAATTCACCAGCACTTATCAATCCTTATACGAGGGTTTTAAAGAAATCTATGGACAACAAATCTAAAGACAGTTGTAGCTTGACTTTTACTGTTGACTATCACAGCATCATTAATATTATTAGAGAGAATTGGGCCATAATTACTGAAAGCTCATAGCTAATGGACATCCTTGGAGAAGCTCCTTCCTTTGTGTATAGGAAAGCCAAAAAGATCAGAAGTTGAGGTGAAGGTAGGGCCAGACCATTGGATACATGCACCAATAAGTGTGGAGCCAACTGTGTTTTTTCAGCGGATACAGGAGGGAGACATGTTTTTCTGTCCTTATTTAAGGAAACTAATTAAAACCAATGCAGGAGGTCACTGTAACTCAATGCAGATGGTTTAAAGGGCAAGCTGCAATGACTGTGAAGCATTTTATTTGGGGAAAATGCTCAATGGACTTAAAAGCAGGATTTCTGGCCATCTTTCCGAAATGAGAGCTCAGTGCAAGAATAATGCAGTAGTTCGGCACCTTCAGCTACACAAAAGACACACTTTCTTTAAATTTAAAATTATTTATAATGTGGACCTTTTGGAAATAGAAGGATACATCCCTAATCTTTCAGAAAACATGTGAACTACTGTGGCAGCTGAAACTGAACTATTTTAGAAACTTGGGGCTTAATTTTTATTGCTCCATAAAAAGCATACTAGAACTCGGAAAATTTCCCCACTTTTTCAAAGACTATTAAGAGTCTGATATAGGACTTATCAGTGCTGATACTGCACACTAATATTATACATGCTAATATTGTTATAAACAAATATCAAAATTGTATATATTTTACAATGAAAATAACTGACCTTGGTGCTGTTTTCTGATACCTTTACTCATTCAGACTAAGTGCTTTTTTAGTTAGATGCCACACTTGAACAGATCCCCAGGGCCTTTTAACATTTTTCACTGTATTTCCACTTTAGCAATTATAGTTATGGTTTTCAGCCTACTTAGATGTTCACGTCCAGATTTATACACATGTTCATTAATATTATGATATGTTTTTTACAAACAGACTTGATGAAGTATTTATTTAGTATGAAAGCAATCTTTGTTAAAAGTGTTTTAGTTTATAAATGCAGTTTGGCACAAACAAAGTTGCCCTGGACTCATGAGTAAAGTGTAGGGGGAGGGAGTGGGGAAGAGCTATGCTAGGAATTAAGGGATTGGCTAATCACTAGAGTCATGGCAATGTAGGTAGTGAAGGGGGATTGGAGTAGTTAAGGAAGTGAGGTAAGGAAGGGTGGGACTCAGGATGGGTTTAAGTGCAGGGAGCTGAAGGAAGTAGTTACATTTGGCGTGAGTTGGTGGTGCAGTAACTGCTAGCTTACGTCCAGACGACCTATAGGTATTGTGGATGCAGGTAGGCCTTGGATGGTGGGGAGAGAAGGGATTAGTTTAACTGAGTTAGTTCCCTCCCCTCCCTTTGGTGTTTCTCTGTTACTAATTATTTAAGGTGGGGATGGAGCTTGGGAAGATAGGTAGGGCTTGCTGGCATGGAAGGTTACTGAGAGGAGAGTGTGTGTGGGTGAATGGTTGGTGGGTAGTGTCTGTATGAGTGTGGTGCTTGGTTTACCTGGGTATTGGTGGGATTCTCTGGTGGTCCGGTAGGTAGGGTGTTGCGGTAGATGCTTTTTGGTGTCCTGTGGTATCTCCTGTTGTTTCGTGGTTGTTGAGGTGCTTGCTGGTGGTCTGGTGGTGGCTCTGGTTGGGTGGTATGTTTGGTCATGGTGAGTGAGGTTGTTGTGGTCATCTAGTGTCACCGAGGTTGCTCCTGGTCATTCTGGGGTCTCTGGGGGTTTAGTTAGGCCCAACGTAGCCCTGGTTGGGCCATGCAGTCGGGTGTAGTCATGTGGGTAGGCTGGACTCATCGTTGCCTCCTTCCCAGTTGGACCATGCAGTCAGGTAATAGCATGTGGGTTGGCCAGTAATCCAAAAAAAAATAAAAAGTGTTCCCTGGCAGTCGCGGTGGCTGTTGGGCTCCAGTATGTAATCCAGACTAGGTACATCGAGTTTGGTGCCCCTCTAGTTCTCCCTGGTGGGTTCAAGGACTGCTGTGACCTTTCTCCAGCCTCTAGTGTGTTCCCTGGTAGTCATGGTAGGCTGTGGGGGTCCATCACTGTAATCCGGTCTAGGTCATCGAGTATGAGGTCTGGTGGATCCTTTAGTGCTCCCCGGTGGGTTTGTGGACTTCTGTGGCTTTTCTCCCATCTTTGTCGTGTTCCCTGGTAGTCGTGGTAGGCTGTGGGAATCCAGCATTGTAATCCGGTCCTGGTTCATTGAGTTCAGTGTCTGGTGGATCCTTTGGTGCTCCCTGGTAGGTTCGTCAGCTTCTGTGGCCTATCTCCATTCTCCGGTGGCTTTTCTTGGTTTCCACACATGTGCGCAGTCTCTTGCAGTTGTTCCTTATGTGCGGTTGTCCCTGCTGGCTTCCCTCAGCGTTGGTAGGGGTGGGGAGTCCCTTTCACTTTCCCTAGTGGTTTCATGGGCAGCTCCTTTAGTTTTTAGCTGCTCTGTCCGGGTGCCAGTTCACACATGAGCCCTGTGGATATCGGCCGTTACCTCTCGTGGGATAAGGATTTGCGGTCCAGAAGAAAGAGGTAGGGGTTACAAGCTTCTGGGTGGTTGAATGGTGCTTGTATCTGTGTGGTTTGAATGTAGGTGGGTAGAGGACAGGATTTTGTGTGTGTGTGTGTGTGTGTGTGTGTGTGTGTGTGTGTGTGTGTGTGTGTGTGTGTGTATATGTATATATATATATATATATATATATATATATATATATATATATATATATATATATATATATATATATATATATATATACACACACACATACACACCTGGTGGAGATAGGGCTGGGGATGGTAGCTGTAGAGAAGTGTGTGGCAGAATGGGTGTGCAGCAGAAGGGTGAAGAGTGTGCTAGGCAGGGGTATATTTTATTTATGGAGGAAGTATAAGTGCACTAGCTACTGATGAAAGTGTATGCCTAGCAGGTAAGTTATGCAAGGGGTGGTTCTAGGCTACAGATCATAGGTAAGTAGGGGAGTTTATTTAATATGTTTAATTGATTGGTAAATATTATATATATAAATTTATTAATTCACCATTATATGCTATTTTACTTCTACCCATTTAGATATTTATTCATTTATTCATTTATTATACATATTTTATACTGCATATGTTTATATATTCATCAGTATTTGAAGTTTAGTCATGCAGGTGTATATATGATTAATAGATACTTCAAATTTATTTGATAAGATATATACATTTATATAAGCACTACCTAACAATATACAAGTATATACCTGGTTCGTGGATTTTATATGTTGTATCTATACACATATATACGAGACAGTATGCGCATATTACTTAACAACATACAAGAATATACTTGTTTTGTGAACTTTGAAAGTATGTATTTAGTTCATATATGAATGCATATATATGAGATAGTACTATATTTGATTAGATATATGGCAAATAATTAGTACATTTAGGTTGTCTTGACATGAGATTCTGATCAGGAACTATATGTGTATTGAGGCATATAATATGTAAATTTGCTGATATGCGGAAGTACCAACTTATTCATTGGCACTTTATCATTTACACAAGGTTTTTAAATTCAGCATAGTGTTTTTTAAAGAATACAAGTTTTTATACTGATATTATATATTCAATAATATTTTAATCAACTAATTAATTATTTTAATTGAAAGATTTTCCCACGCAAATGGGTATTTAAATGCATAGTAGTTTGCTTATTGTTATCTGATGAAGCGTGGATTTTGCCATGCGAAAGCGCTTATCCTTGTATTTCTAATAAATCGTATTGGATATTATCCTGCAGTTTGGACTTTTTCAGAGTGCGTTTTGCATTTCAATTCAGTGTGCTTCTTGCATTTTAACTTCGTGGCTGGTACCTCTCATTTTACATTTATAAGTAGGGAAGTTGGTAGAGAGTGGTGAGGCAAAGGCAGTGGCGGCTGGTGACTTCAAATCAAAGGGGGGCTGCAGGAGCCAGCTGAATGGGTGGGGTCAAGGGGGGGTGTGGCCAACCAGAAAGGGGAGGGGCTATGCTCAAAACCACAAAAACTAACTTTAATTAAATACACTCCCCTGGGTGGCATGGCAAACCATCATTATGAGAGTCCAATCAAGACAAAAATAAGTGTAGAAGAATAAAAATATTTCAATGCATTGGCTGCATGACAGCTTACTTAATATCTAGATGGAAACAAAAGGTTGTGAGGCATGAAAAAATAAATTACTTTTTAAATACATTACTGGAATGCCAGTTAAAATCAAGTACAAGCAAAACCAGAAGCACTCAACTCAAACCACTTCTCCTTGCACTGCAGTTCTAATTATAATTTATATTCAGCTTTATTAAAGTGCCAAGTAACATGCTGAAAGTAGAAATCTCTGAAAATGTTTCTTATCCAAAAAAGACCTGCTGCCTGACAACTATCTACTTGTTTCATGGGGAAAACATGTAAGTAAAAAATGAAAAGCAAACAAGAAACAAGCTCAAGATACATTGCTTAAAGGATTACTGTACAGGTTATGGACCACACATGATTGGCATTCTGTTTAGTTTATGGGTAAAGTCTGTAGAGATGACTGGAAGTCTCCAACAAGTGTAATGAGCTTTTTAAAATAATGGAATCCTGTCCTTTAATACCCAAGGCTTATACATTATCTAGTCAAGTATTCTCTGCATGGCAACAACAGAAAGGCTTTCAATGTTGGCAATTCTTTAACAGTATGCTTATTAAAGCTTACTTGCACCTTATGATCTCAGACAAGCTTACATTATGGTCATTAAAGCATTGCTACTTAAACACAGAGCAACAGGCACTTTGAGTAATAAGCATAAATCAACAGTACAAAAATATGACAGAAACCAGACCTTTCTGCAAAATCAAGGACAGATGAAAAGCCACTGTAGTACTTGTGTCTACCTTGGATGGGGGGGGGGGGGGACACACTGCACATTTACACTGCATAACTACTCCTTGCCTTGCTTGGACACATCCAGAGTCAGTACATGGTGGAATGGGGTGCAACAAGTATGTCACAATTTGAAATGTCTCTGGCTGACTGTGATGGCCCTGACACGTGTCATACCTCTCAACCTCAGAGCAAGAAATCTGGACAAAGCCATACACAAAAGTGCGACAAATGCCCACAAATAAGGACAATATTTAAATATTGCTCTAATAAACTTAGAAAGATAATAGAATAGGTCTTGCATTAGTATGACTTTTCTGAAGGGTATAAAATCTGAAACTCAAATGTCTGCCATTATTTTCTAACTTCCGTCTTTCGTGATTTGTCACTAATTTGCCAAAAAACACAATTTTATGAAAAATGGTCCAAATGTGATGCAAAAATATAAAATAGCCACACAATACAGCTGGGAACCTGTCAAAGAAGGGACACTTTAATATTAGTACTGCTAACTTGAGCAGCTGACAAAATAAAAGAATATACATGCATTTCAAGTAATCTATAACTTTGATTATTACAGTTATTTCTCAATTGTAAACCCTCCATGTTTTCTTCCAAAATTGCTATTTTGCGGAGGGATTATTAGGGGGAAGAGCAACATTTTAAGCCAAAATCGGAGAAAGTTGAGAGGTTGGCTATGCCTAATTCTATAAAGCAATTTATTTGCATGTACCTCTCAACCTGTTAATGCAGTAAATCTGAACAAGGCCAAATATACTGGGGGAACATATAAACAGTACTAAAAATTGCTCTTGTATAAATTGAGACAGTTGATAGAATAACAGTTCTTACTTTAGCATGCATTTTTCTGAAGGTTATGAAGTCTGAAACTCAGTGTATCATTATTTAGTGACTTAATTTCTAAATGATTTGCCAGAAAACTACAAATTTTATGAAGAACAAACCAAAAATAAGAAGCAAAAATCTATTCATTCTTTGAAAATCTGGACAGTTGGGAGGTATAGTTCAGCTGGGCCTGTCTGAGTTTGCTGCCCTTCCCCCCTGACAAAATCACGGTTGAAGAGCCTCTGCAGCCATTCCTATGAACCATTACTTGTCTATTTCACTCCATTTACCATAAACACTAATGTGCATGCTGCTTTACTTGTATGATGAGTTGGACTTCATTTGAATGTTTTATTTTGCATTTTACAGCACAAACTAAACAAAGCAATGCAGTCTCACAATGAAAACTTAGCATTAAAACTTCTCTGCTCTTGAAACTCACATTCATTGAAACAGCATTGAAACCCACATTCAAAGAAAATACATTTTGCCAGTGGCAGATAAAGATTAATTTTGGGCTGTTTTCAAATCATAGGCCCCTTGCATATGAAACATACATGTGCTCTTCGATACACCTTCCTCATTGTACTAAATTATATTCCTTGTACAATATATTACAGTTGTTAGAGGGCGTTTTAAATTTGTTTTGAACATTTTCCAGTAAACAATTAAACAAAATGCATGCACCCATAATGACAAAACTGCCCAGTTCAGAACATTTATCATAAAAGTCTACTCAGACTTCTGCAGTCCACCATTATCAGTAAATATGCACAATTCTACAGTCCATCATTATCAGTAAATATGCACAATTCTACAGTCCATTATCAGTAAATATGCACAATTCTACAGTCCATTATCAGTAAATATGCACTATCTCTGAAGAAGTAAAAGTCATCTAAATAATTCCACATTAAAGAAATCTGTAACTAATGAAGAGGTTGCTGCTAGCAAACACCTTCATATTTCATGGTTTCATCGAAAAATAAAGTGCCTGTTGCCCCTCAGGAATAAATTGCCTATATTACATTAAAAAAATGATAAGCTAGTAATATTGCAAAAGGAAATGGATGGCAAACTGATAACAAACTCATAGTTAGTATCTTCACCAAGGAGAACATTCTCAGTACAGCAGCATCCACCCCTTCTGGGAGTAGAACCCACAGCCCTCTGCATCAAAGACAAGTACACAGCTTGTTGTGCTATTAACAAGGCAAATCAACTTCACTTAAGCAGCACTAAACTTATGTTCGCCTGCAGCTCTCAGCTCCTTGTAAAATCTACTCAATACTCAACTTTGCAGCACAGGAAAACTGGAAAAAGCCAAAATGTATTGGGGGGGGGGTCAAAAGCCCAAAAACCAGGGACACAAACATTGCTTGTATAATCTTGGAAAGTTGCTAGAACCATACATTTTACTGCCAAGCTCCCTGTGCAAAACAGAGCAACATACCACTACGCCAAATCAGCTGCTTTGTAAAAGAGGAAGACTGAAACTTAAATGGCTATCATTTAGTGAATTCAGTTCTCACCATAGCTGTCAACCTCTTAGTACAAAACACCTGGACAAACCCAGTAATGAGGGAATACAGCCATCAAACATTCAGTGAATTCAGTTCTTGCCATAGCTGTCAACCTTAGCACAAAAGACCTGGACGAAGCCAATAATGAGGGAATGCAGTCCCAAAAATAGGGACAAATTTCAAATATTCATCTTATAAACTTAGAAAATTGCTAGAATAAAAGGTTGTGTTACTATGTATTTTCTGAAGAACATGAAGTCTGAAATTCAAATGCCTGTCAATTTTACTGCTGACAGAATAAAAACAATTTTCAGCAGAGACCCAGGGAGAAATACTGCAGACACATCTTTGTAAAATGACAGGGCACCAGAGCAAATCCACACAAACACAGGGAGGAGATGCAGACTCCATACAGAAGGCACCCCAGCCAAGAATCAAACCAGAAAACCTATAGCTGTGAGGCAACAATACTACCACTGCACCATCAAATATGCAACGACTTAAACATTCAGAAACCTGAAGTCTGAAATTCAAATGCCTGTCAATTTTATTTAACATTTGTTAATCAAGACAGTCTGACTTGGAACAAAAAAAAAATCAGCAGAGGCCCAGGAAGAAATAATGCAGACATGTCTTTGTAACATGGGAGGACACAAAAGCAAACCCACACAAACACAAGGAGAAGATAAAGACCCCACAAAGAAGGCACCCCAGCCAAGAAGCAAACTTGAGAACCTGGAGCTGTGAGGCAACAATGCTACAACTGCCCCATCAAATAGCAAGCATTACAACATTTACAAACCACAGATATTATGAGGAACAGATCAGATCAAACATGAGGCAAAAATCTGCAGTTTTTTTTTCACAAATGGTGGTGGGTAGGGAATTAAGGTCTTTAAAACCTGCATACAAGGTACAGGATTCAAGCCTGAGGTATTCCCTACCACACACACAAACACCTGTAGTAGCAAACCACAAAAACTAAATATACTGCATTGGGTGCCAAACAGTTGTCATGAGAGTCCAATCAAGACAAAATGAAGTGTAGAAGAATAAAATATTTCAATGCATTGGCTGCATGACAGCTTAATATCTAGATGGAAACAAAAAAGGTTGTGAGGCATGAATAAATAAATTACTTTTTTTTAAATACATTAATGGAATGTCAGTCAAAATCAAGTATAAGAAAAACAAGCAGCACTCAACTCAAACCACTTCTTGCACTGCAGTTCTAATTATAATTTATATTCAGCTTTATTAAAGTAACATGCTGAAAGTAGAAATCTATGATGCCCCCACTTGTAAAAATGTTCCTTATCCAAAAAAAGACCTGCTGCCTAACAACTACTTGTTTCATGGGGAAAACATGATCAAAGTAAAAAATGAAAAGCAAACAAGAAATAAGCTCAAGATACATTGCTTAAAAGGATTACTGTACAGGTTATGGACCACACGATTGGCATTCGGTTTATGGTTAAAGCCTGCAGAGATGACTGTAAGTCTCCAAGTGTAATGAGACTCTTAAAATAATGTAATTCTGTCCTTTATTACAAATACTGGCATATGCATTTCAATACCCAAGGCTTATACATTATCTAGTTAAGTATTCTCTACATGGCAACAGAAAGGCTTTCAGTGTTGGCAATTCTTTAACAGTATGCTTATTAAAGCTTACTTGCATCTTGCAATCTCAGCCATGCTTACCTGATGGTCATTAAAGTATTGCTACTTAAACACAGAGCAACATGCACTTTGAGTAATAAGCATAAATCAACAGTACAAAAAATATGACAGAAACCAGACCATTCTGCAAAAATCAAGGACAGATGAAAAGCCACTCTAGTACTTGTGTCTACCTTGGATGGTTGGGATTCTCTGCACATTTACACTGCATAACTACTCCTTGTCTTGCTTCGACACATCCAGAGTCACTACATGGGGGTGTGGGGTGTAACAAGTATGTCACAGTTTGAAATGTCTCTGGCTGACTTGTGATGGCCCTGACACATTTGTCATACCTCTCAACCTCAGAGAAAGAAATCTGGACAAAGCCATACAAAGAAATGGGACAAAGGCCCAAAAATAAGGACAATTTTTAAAATATCGCTCTTATAACCTTAGAAAGCTAATAGAGGTCTTGCATTAGTATGAATTTTCTGAATGGCATGACATCTGAAACTCAAATGTCTGTCATTATTTTCTAACTTCAGTCTTTAATTATTTGTCACTAATTTGCCAAAAAAACACAATTTTATGAAAAATGGACCAAAAAATGTGATGTAAAAATATAAAATAGCAACACAATACAGCTGGGAACCTGTCAAAGAAGGGACACTTTAATATTAGTACTGCTAACTTGAGCAGCTGACAAAATAAAATAATCTACATGCATTTCTGAAAAAAAGTAATCTGATTATTACAGTTATTTCTTAATTATAAACCCTCCATGTTTTCTTCCAAAATTGCTATTTTGCGGAGGGATCATTAGGGGAAGATCAGCATTTTGAGTCAAAATCAGGGACAGTTGAGAGGTTTGGCTATGCCTAATTCTATAAAGCAATTTATTTGCATGTACCTCTCAACCTGTTAATGCAATAAATCTGGACAAGGCCAGATATATTGGGGGAACATATAAACAGTACTAAAAATTGCTCTTGTATAAACTGGGACAAATCTGGACAAGGCCAAATATATTGGGGGGAACATATAAACAGTACTAAAAAATGCTCTTCTATAAACTGGGACAGTTGATAGAACAGGTCTTACTTTAGCATGCATTTTTCTGAAGGTTATGAAGTCTGAAACTAGGTGTGTCATTATTTAGTGACTTAATTCCTAAATGATTTGCCAGAAAACCACAGATTTTTATGAGGAACAAATCAAAAATAAGAAGCAAAACATCTATTCATTCTTTGAAAATCTGGACAGTTGGGAGGTATGGTTCAGCTGGGGCTGTCTAAGTTTGCTGCCCTTCCCCCTCACAAAACCCTGGTCGAATGGAGCCTCCCTGCAGCCATTCCAATGATCCATTAATTTGCTATTTCACACCATTTAACATAAACACTAATGTGCATACTGATTTACTTCTATGATGATTTGAACTTCATTTGAAAGTTTTATTTTTGCATTTTACAGCACAAACACTAAGACATAACAAACTTGGCATTAAACCTTCTCTGCCCTTGAAACTCACATTCACTGAAACAACATTTAAATCCACATTCAAAGAAAATAAATTGTACTCGTGGCAGATAAAAATTAATTCTGGGCTGTTTTCAAATCATAGGCCCCTTGCATATGAAACATACATGTGCTCTTTGATACACCTTCCTATTGCTTTGAACATTTTTCCAGTAAACAATGAAGCAAAACTGTCCAATTCAGAACATTTCCATCATAAAAGTCTACTCAAACTTCTACAGTCCACTATTATCAGTAAATATGCACAATTCTACAGCCCACCATTATCAGTAAATATGCACAATCTCTGAAGTAGTAAAAAAGTCATCTAAATAATTCCACGTTAAATAAATCTGTAATGAAGAGGTTGGTGCTAGCAATCACCTTTACATTTCATGGTTTCATCGAACAATAAAGTGTCTGACGCCCCTGTGGAATAAATTGCCTAAATTACATTAAAAATAAGCTAGTAATATTGCAATAGGAAATGGATGGCAAACTGATAACAGGCTCATAATTAGTATCTTAACTTTCAGCATTCACCCCTTATGGGAGTAGAACCAACAACCTTCTGCATCTAAAGCAAGCACGCAGCCTGTTGTGCTATTAGCACTAAACTTCTCTTCCCCTGTAGCTCTCAGCTCCTTGTAAAATTTGCTCAATACTCAACTGCATCTCAACTTCGCAGCACAAGAAGTCTGGAAAAAGCAAAATTTATTGGGGTGGGTCAAAAGGGCAAAAACCAGGGACACATTAAACATTGCTTGTATAATCTTGGAAAGCTGCTAGAGTAAAATGCTGTGTTACCACGGTACCACCATACATTTTACTGCCAAAGTCCCTGTGCAAAAAAGAGTCAGAACACACCACTATGCCAAATCACCTGCTTTGTGAAAGAAAAATGCTGTGTTACCATCGTACATTTTACAGACAAGGTCCCTGTGCAAAACAGTCAAGAGCAACATACCACTACGCCAAATCAGCTGTTTTGTGAACAAGAGGAAGACTGAAACTTAAATGGCTATCATTTAATTAATTCAGTTCTCACCATAGCTGTCAACCCCTTAGCACAAAACACCTGGACAATCCCAGTAATGAGGGAATACAGCCCTCAAACATATTCAGTGAATTCAGTTCTTGCCATAGCTGTCAACCTTAGCACAAAAAACCTGGACAAAGCCACTAACAGGGTATTACAGTCCCAAAAATAAGGAAAATTTTCAAATAGTCATCTTATAAACATAAAAAATTGCTATAATAAAAGGTTGTGTTACTATATATTTATTGCTAGAATAAAAAGTTGTTTTACTATGTATTTTCTGAAGACTATGAAGTCTGAAATTCAAATGCCTGTCAATTTTACTTCTGATGGAACAAAAACAATTTTCAGCAGAGGCCCAGGGAGAAATACTGTAGACACGTCTTTGTAAAATGACAGGATACCAGAGCAAATCCACACAAACACAGAGATAAGATGGAGACTCCACAAAGAAGGCACCACAGCCAAGAATCAAACCACAAATCCTGCAGCTATGAGGCAACAATACTGCCACTGCACCATCAAATACGCAAGAAATTAAACATTCAGAAACCTGAAGTCTGAAATTCAAATGCCTGTCAATTTTATTTAACATTTGTTAATCAGGACAGTCTGACTTTGAACAAAAAAACAATTTTCAGCAGAGGCCCAGAAAGAAATAATGCAGACATGTCTTCGTAACATGGGAGGACAGAAAAACAAACCCACACAAACACAGGGAGAAGATACAGACCCCACAAAGAAGGAACCCCAGCCAAGAATCAAACCTGAGAACCTGCAGCTGTGAGGCAACAAAACTACTACTACACCATCAAATATCAAGCAAACAGACCCCACAAAGAAGGAACCCCCAACACTGCTACTACTACACCATCAAATATCAGGCAAACGACCCAACAAAGAAGGAACCCCAGTCAAGAATCAAACCTGAGAACCTGCAGCTGTGAGGTAACAATGCTACTACTACACCATCAAATATCAAGCATTGGAACATTTACAAACCACAGATATTATGAGGAACAGATCAGATCAAATATGAGGCAAAAATCTGCAAATTTTTTACAGATGGTGGTGGGTAGGGAACTCAAGTCTTTAACACCTGCATACTGGGTTCAGGGTTCAAGCCTGAGGTATTCCCTACCACACCAGCATGAGCACCTGGGGCATTTACACACACACACACACACACACACACCAGTCCATTCAAATAGGCATACATTCATTCACACACTTCCCTACCATTCTAAACAATAATTAACACACTTACCTGTCCTTGCTGCCCATTCTCCATAACGTTAATCCAAATGCCTGTGCAATAATCCACAGTCCTGCGAGATTCCTGTGATCTAATCCACAGTCCTGTGATCCAAACCCTAATCAACAGTCCTGATGTTGACTGCTGCTGTTGCAGTCTGGCCCTGATGTGTTTTCCCAGCGAATCTGTGCACTTTAAAAGTGCACAGACGTCTCCTATGTTTCCCTACCTGGAGCATGCGCAGTAGACTGGGCTACTGCACATGCGCGAAGTCTGCAAATTTTTAAAAATCTTTTTTTCTTTTTCTTTTTTTGTTGAGGGGGCTGCAGTCTGGCAGTCCGATAGCACGGGCACATGTGCGAAGTCTGCAAATTTAAAAAATTTTTTTTTTCTTTTTCTTTTTTTGTTGAGGGGGCTGCAGTCTGGCAGTCCGATAGCACGGGCCACCTCTGGGCATAGGGAAGACAACATTATAGGGTTTGGAAGGGAGTAGGGTAGTCAGGTTTGTGGAACAGAGTTAACATTGTGTTCCTCTTTTACAGATGGCTAATTTACCAGAATTGCGACAATGATGGCAGGCTATCATAGCCCAAGGGGAAGAATTATTCCAGGACGTGATGAGGTCTGAAGCAGAGTCAGAGCAAGCTTCAGACAGGAAGAGATGGTGCCCTTTGACAAAGACTCCAGGCCAGGGGAAAAGGCAGCAGGCAGAGAAGCAGATGGCTACAGTGGTGGCTCCTGTTCCCAGTACATCGCAAGACGAAGGTGCAGGTAATGATATTAATTTACCAATGGTTGGGGAAATAGGTGGTGAGAATGTGAGGATGGCGAGGCGCAGGCAGTTGATGAGGTTTTGTTGGAAGGGGATTTGGAAATGGGAGAAACAGTGTCAGATGGAGTGCAAAGGGGGTTGGTACAGGCAGCCAGTTTTGCAAGCAGACAGATGGCTGGAATGGACCTGGGCTGTAAGAACAGCTTGACTGGCTCGTAGGTAGGATCAGATTTTGGGCTGCAGCTGGGAGACTGGCTACCTACTCAGGTGCTGGGACAGGGCAAAAGAGGGGTTATTTTAACTCCACACATTTCGGGGACAGTGAAAGAAAAAAATCTGGAAAGGTGAGTATGTTGATGTGTTTGAGCTGCTAGATATGGAAGGGGTCCAGAGGTTAGTGGAAGCAGAGTCAGACACTAGCAAGGACTTGTTGGTGGCATTAGCAGCTCTGGGTAGGAAAAGGACAGGTAAGCTTAGACCCTGGACTTGGGACAAATGGGTGGTTGGCTTTATTTATTACATGGCAGTGCAGCTGGAGAAGGATGGAGCATTGGTGTTGCCTTATTTTCTCACCATTTAGGAGGCACAATGTTTGAGGCCAGGGAACGCATGGTTGTGGTATGATGAGTGGTTCTGTAAACGGAAAGCAGTTGACCAGTCCCTGCGGTGGGAGGTGAGTCAACCTGATATATGGCTGGCTATGATGATGGACAGCTTTAGGGGATTTAATAGAAGGATGAGTGTGGCTGAGGCAGGTGGGGTGTGTTGGTCGTTTAACAATGGTACTTGTTCATGGGTCAGGTGCAAATTCGCACACCCTTGCTTAAGATGTGGAGGAAATCATTCCATGGCTTACTGTGGGCAGCAGGGTTTTGGTTCATGGAACAACACTGGTATGGGCCGAGAAGGAGATTTTCTTTCCTCTCAAGGATTACAGACAGCTTGAGGTATTGGCAATTTTTGTGGACCCAGGGGACTGGGATCCTTTAGAGGCAATAGAGGAAGGGGGTGCCTTTCCCCATTAAGGTTGGAGATACTGGAGGATATGCTTTGCCAGTGTCCTGATTTCATTCTTAAGACTGAGGTCATTCAAGGGTTTCAACGGGGATTTCCTATTAAGTCCATGGTGGGGTTGGGGGGGAGTTGTAAGAACCTCCATTCAGTACTAGGGAAAGATGACATTTTGGAAGAGTTGGTAGGTAAGGAGTGTAAGGCAGGGCGTTTGTTGGGTCCATTTGATACGCCGCCTTTTGTTAGCTACAACGTGTTACCATTGGGGTTAGTGCCAAAGAAATGGCCTGGGGAGTTTAGATTGATTCCTCATCTTTCATTTCCATTAGGGAGGTCAGTGAATGATTTTATTGGGGACAAAGATGTTAGGGTGCATTACGCCTCTTTGGATGATGCAGTGCAGGTGATCAGGGAATTTTGGGAGCTGTGGTTGGTTAAAGTTGACATTAAATCAGCTTTCCACTTATTGCCCATTAGGTGGGATGATTGGCCATTGTTGGGGATGAAGGCAGGCGGTAAGTACTATTTTGACACTGCCATGCCGATGGGTTGTTCGGTGGCATGTGCGACATTTGAGAAATTTAATACCCTTCTACACTGGATTTGGAATCAGAGGGTGGGAACACAGAAGGCAGTGCATTATTTGGTGGATTTCTTGTTAGTTGGGGAAGGGAGAGTGGGGGCTCAAAAGGAGTTGTGGGAATTTACCAGTATGTGTGAGGAACTGGGTGTACCTTTGGCACAGCACAAGAGGGGAGGTCCAGCAAGAGCATTGGAGTTAATGGTAGATGTGGAACAGGGATTGTTTCGTCTACCCCAGGATAAGATAGAGAGGTTGAGGTCAGCTATACAGGGGGTGTTGGACAAGAATAAGATTTGGGTTGGTTCAGTCATGGAACTGTTGGGTCTTTTGAACTTTGCCTGTCGAGCGGTACATCTAGGTCGAACGTTTTGCAGGGTGTTAGCTTATATACTAAAAGATGGTAGGAGCAAACATCATTGGGTTAGGGTGACCAGGCTAGTGTGGGAGGATTTGAAGTTGTGCGATGGATTTGTGCAACAATTTAATGGGATTTCCTTTGGCAATCGGATTGGGTGGATCAGGAAGAACTTCAGTTGTTTACGGACACAAGTGGGCGGTATCAGTATGGGGGCTTACTTTGGGGGAAGATGGTTTGCCGTACAATAGCCTCCAGATTGGAATGAGGAATGGAGGCGTGATGTCACTTTTTTAGAACTGATGCCGATATGGGCAGCTTCGGTGGTGTGGAAGGAGCAGTTGAGGAACAAGCGGGTAGTTTTTTATTCGGATAATATAGCTGTGGTGAAGGTGTTACAAAAGAAGACAGTTAGGGTAGAACTGCTGTTAAGGATATTGTGGAGGTTGGTATTGTAGAGCCTGTTAATACATTTTTCTTTTACAGTGGTACATGTGCCTGGTGTGAAGAATAATATTGCTGATAGTTTGTCCCACTTTCAGTTTTGCAGGTTTTGAGGGTTAGCCCCAGGGGTGGTTGTGGTGCCTGAAACACTGCAGGAGGAGGTGTGGAATCTTGGGACAGGATAGTCATGCATCTGGTGCAGCATTCCTGAGCTTCTTCTATGAAGAAGGTATACAGTAGGGCTCTTTTTGATTTTAATCAATTTGTTTTGCTATTGCCGGACGAGGTAAGGGTATGGTCAGAGGAATTATTGTTAAGATAAGTGGCTAGTGCTTGGGAGAAAGGTAAGGCTTTGCAGACAGTTAAAGTGGATCTGGTGGCTATTAGCAAATTTGTTAAGTTGGGGAGGCTGTAAGACTTTACGAAGTCCTAGACATTAGGATGTATGTTGAGAGGGTGGGGGAGAGTGATGGTGGAGCGTAGGGATACACGGTTGCCAATTACAAGGGGAATATTGAAGATTTTGTTACAGGGTTTAGAATTATTGCATGGTGGGTCGCTGGATTATTTTATGTGGGGCACTCTATGCACGTAGTTATATGTTGGCACTTTCAGGGTATCAGAGTTGTTAGGTTCCTTATGTTGGAAGGGTGTTATAGTGACTGAGAGGAAGGTCAACATCGTAATACAGAAAAGCAAGATGGATCAGTTGGGTAGGGGATGTATGATGGTGCTCAAAGTGGACAGGAACCTTCGCCTTTGCCCAATAACCTGGATTACAGAATTTAGGAGTAGAAGTTTGGGAGTGTTCAGAGAAGTTGGTGTTTTGTTCAAAGGATGGCAGGGTAGTTTCCAGTAGTCAGTTTATTACTTTAATTAAGAGGATTTTGGGTTGCAAGGGATTTCTGGCTGGGCAGCTTGCAGCTCATTCTTTTAGAATTGGGAGGGCTTCAGATTTAGTTAGAAAGGGTAGTTCAGTTGAGGTCATTAAAAGGGTGGGCAGGTGGTCCTGAAATGCCTTTTTATCTTATATTAGATAGTAGGGTTTGTGATTATTAACATTTTTTTCTTTTTCTTTTAGGGAAGTGTATACTAATTTTGGGCCATTCGTATATCCACTGGGCTGAGAAGCGTGCTTTAATCAGGGAGGATGGAAGTAATTTGGGTTTATCTTATTTAGGATGCTCTTTGTTTTGGCATGGGGTTAGGGGTATGCATTGGGATAGGTTGATGTTTGAATTTCAGAAGGCTAAATCGAGGATAGGGTGTCCTGATACAATAATAATTCATTTTGGAGGTAATGACTTGGGTATTTTGGCTAAGAAGTGTTTAGTGGAGATTATTTTGCAGGATTTGTGGACACTGCAGGATAGGTACATGGGTATGCAAATTGTGTGGTCAGAGTTGATTCCTCAATCAAAAGGGCCAGGAGATTTGTTAACCATACATTGGAGAGGCAGCTAAGAAATTCGAGGATACATATCATTCAACATGGGGACTTTGGGCAAGGAAAGGTAGGTTGGTATCATATGGATGGAGTTCATCTGAATGAAATTGGTTTGGATTTGTTTAATTTGCATCTCAACTGTTTCGAAAAGAGATGCTGCAGGTTAAGGTTTAGGAGGGGGAACAGCCTCGGATCAGGCTGGTGGCGGAGAAGAGGGACAGGATTGTCCTCTTCTGTTCCCCCTCTAAGGATGTGGTTTGATTTGGTCAATGATTTTGTGTGGTGGAAGGTGAGCAAGTATGTTGCCTATTATTTGTGTGTGAGGGGTGGTGAACAGGTACGCTGCCCCGGTGGAGAAAGTTTCAGGGTGAGCAGGTACACTGCCCTGAGGTGTAATCGAGCAGGGTGAGCTGTTGCGCTGCCCTGAGGATTGTTGCGGCTGAAGGCAATTGGTATTGTTTAAATGTTTGAAATTTTTGTTATGATAACATATAATAAAGGTTGTCAAATGGCTTTTTGTGTTTAGAGTGGTTTGTTCAAAGGGGACCAGGATGAATGCAGTGTGGCACAAACAAAGTTGTCCTCGACCCATGAGTAAAGTGTAGGGGGATGGGGGGTGGGGAAGAGCTAGGCTAGGGATTAAGGGATTGGCTAATCATTAGAGTCATGGCAATGTAGGTAGTGAATGGGGATTGGAGTAGTTAAGGAAGTGAGGTAAGGAAGGGTGGGACTCAGGATGGGTTTAAGTGTAGGGAGCTAAAGGAAGTAGTTACATTTGACATGAGATGGTCCCTCCCACCCTCCCTTTTTTGGTGGAGGAAGATTTGCTTGGTTGGATCGGAGAAGAGGGACAGGATTGTCCTCTTCTGTTTCTCCTCTAAGGATGTGGTTTGATTTGGCCAATGGTTTTGTGTGGCGGAAGGTGAGCAGGTACGCCACCTATTATTTGTGGTGGGTGAACAGGTACACTGCCCAAGTGGAGGAAGTTTCAGGGTGCGCAGGTACGCTGCCCTGAGGTGTAATCGAGCAGGGTGAGTTGTTATGCTGCCCTGAGGATTGTTGTGGCTGAAGGCAATTGATATTGTTTATATGTTTGAAGGTTTTGTTATGATAATATATAATAAAGGTCTTCAAATGGCTTTGTGTGTTTAGAGTGGTTTGTTCAAAGGGAGGCCAGGACAAGTTCTATATATTTATTCTGATAGATGTCTAGTTGTAGATCTTTTTATTGGTTAATTAGTCATTTTTCTAGTGAGTAGGTTTCTTAACTAATAATTTTTGCATTAGTAAGTTAGCCTTAATAAGCTGTTCTTATATTATATATTTTAATTTGTGTCTAGCTTTTTAGTTTCATTTCTAAGCCAGCATAGTCTCAGTTTACACTATGGTGTTAAGGAGGAAGGTGGACTTGGTTAAAGGAATGCATTTAATGCTTTGAACAGAACCACCCTCTGTAACTACTCCCTTGATCCAAAGAACCTGATGATATATAAATAATGAATGCCTTTAATGCTTTTCATTATACTCAACTAGGATCACTTGTTTGTGTGTTTCAATAAAGGATATTCCATTTTAACTCAACTGTGGACCATCTACTATATTCTATTTTTTATTTTGTAGTACATATTTTACAGTTCAATTTTTATTAGTGAACATATTTCAAGGAGTGAACTTCACACTCTCCACACTGCGAAGTGTCTTCTTGGTTTGGGTTTCTTTATTTACATACAGTAAATAGAGGAATACTAGCCACAATCATGGCCACATTGTTTCTGAATCCTAGGCTAAGTTTATAAGACAGATATTTAAAAACTGTCCTTGATTTTGAGCCCTTGTCTCATCCACTCCACCCATACACACACATTATTTTTGTTTGTCCAGAATTGTTACACTGAGAAGTTGAGGTATAGATGCCTTTTCAAGTAGTGGTTTTATCCAATTCAGTAGAAGGAGGCACAGACAAACCATAGTTATTTATTTATTTTATTTTATTTTACATTTGTTGACCGGGATAGTATGACTGGATAAATGTCCATTTTCAGCGGAGGCCCGGGGAGAAAAGCTCCAACATACATACAGAAAAAGTATTACATATAACATGAAAAGTACCATTTACCAACTTAATATGACAAGCAAGTCATACAGTCCAACAAATTGTAGAATTAGATGAGGCTATAAACAAACAGAATTCTGACTCAGCTAAAGTTGCAAAGAAATATTTTTAACACACAGTTTTAAAGCAGGGACCTAACCAGAACTACAACAAGGACATAACCAGTATAATTTGAGATACAGTTTGAGACTTTTTTTGAATTGGACTAAGGAGGGTTCTAGAGTAAGGTCAGCAGGGAGCAAATTCCAAGTTTTACCAACAGAGTTTGCAAACAGAGTGTCACCGGCTGAGTTATTGGATTTGATTATTTGTACCAGAAGACTGTTGGATGAGCGAAGTGATTTAAGGTTGCTATATGTGATGATTATATTTTTAAGTGCTGGTGTATTATATCGTTGGTTGAGTATTTTATATGCCACTTTAAGCTGGTTATACTGAAGTAGGTTTGGCAGTTCTCTCCAGCAAAGGTACTTTAGATTGTGGTAGTGGTGTGTACTGTAGGGCATTCCTGTGGCAAGCCTGGCAATGTGATTATAGCAGCTAGAGAGTTTGCTAAGATCAGATTTACTTAGGTTGTTGAGCAAAGGGGAGACATAAAGAAGGGTAGAACATAGGTGAGAGTGGGCAATGACTGTTCTGGCAGGTGGAGTTATGAAAGATTTAATCCTGTACAGTGAGCCAAGTTTTTTATTAATGGTTTTAATGGTTTAATTGACATGCATGTCAAATCTGAGGTTATTATCTACAATAACTCCAAAGAGTTTTGTATAGGCATCTGGAGGAATGATGGTACCATTATTAGATTGTATGGTAAAGGATAGGGCAGAGGACTTATGAGTAGGGGAGAATAGTAAGAGCTTTGTTTTGTTAGGGTTTGATATCAGGCAATGGTCAGAGAGCCAGTTTTCAACTGGATTGAATGTATTCTGGGTTATTGTAAATAGAGTTGTTGGTGAGGTGTCAGAGCAAACCAAAGTGGACTCATCCACATACTGAATGCAGGATGCATCCGGGATGGCTGTTTGGAGATCATTAATAAAGACTGAGAAGAGAAGGGGTCCTAAAATGGATCCCTGGGGGACTCCTATGGTTTTAGGTATCAGGCATGAGATTTTGTCCTGCCATAATACAGCCTGCTGTCTACCACCCAGATAAGACTGAAACCATTGGAGAGTGTGGTTATCTAAGGAAATGGTTTTCAGTGTTTGGATGAGTAGTTGGTGGTTCACCATATCAAAAGCCTTAAAAAGATTCAGAAAGATGGCTGAGGATAATTTTTGTCATTTTGGTTCTGGTTAATGACATTAGAGAAAGAGAGGAGGGCTGAGGTGGTACTGTGATAAGGTCTAAAGCCATGTTGAGAGTTGGCTAACAGGTTATTCTGCAGGAGTTACATATGCACTTCTCCATGATATTTTCAAGTGGAGACAGGATGGCTATGGGTCTGTAATTAGACAGTTCAGTAGAGCTGCCACCTTTATGGAGTGGTATAACATGGGATATTTTCCAGATGGAGGGGGTGGTAGCTTCTGCTATGCCTCTATTAAGATAGAGATGAGGTATGCTATAGTTTTTGCAGCTTGTTGCAGATATTCAGCAGGGAGAAGATCTATCGAAAGGGTAGTAGGTTTTAGGTTTTTAATTAGGGTTCTAATAAGCGATATCGAAACTGGCTGGAAGTTAAAAGAGAGTTGAGAACCGGGTATAGTTGCATTGATTTTAGATGAGCCATGAGTTAGTTGGCTAACTAGGGATTGATGGCCTCTGTGAAGAAACTATTGAAGGTATTTGCCACCTCCCCTGGAGAATTGTGGATAGAGGTTGAGGGGGTAGGAGTTGAGGATTGACCTGGGTGAAGGAGTTTGTTTATACCTGCCCAGTACTTCTAAGGGTTATTTTGAATAGTCTGCTGTAGATAGTAATATAAGGTTTTTTTTATCTAGCAAGATGGATTTTTTTATCTTATTTCTTAGCTGCCGGTATCTAATTTGGTCTACAGGGGCTTTTCTGGTGCACCATTTGGCCCATGCTTTATTTCTGAGTACTATTTTTGATTTGGAATCTTTTGAAAGCCATGGAGCGACTTTTGTTTTTGTTCTGATAGAGCGTCCAGGCACATGAGAATCAAGTATGGTAAGAAATTTAGTATTAAAGTATACTACAGCCTCATCTAGTGGAAGTTGTTTTAGTTCTGACCAGTTGCATTGTTTGAGTTAATTTTAGAATTTGGTGAGGTTGAAGTTTTTATTGTTTCTTACAGTTTTGTAGGTGGGCTGGTGGTGGCTACCTGTTTTGTGTTTAATTATATAGGTAAGAAACTGGTCACTAAGGTCATCAGGGAGGGTCCCTGACTTGTACATGTGGGGATGATTATTGATGAAAATCCAGTCTAGTATATTGTCTTTGGGGTTAGGTTTGACAATCTTAGTGGGGGAGGATATGATCTGTGAAAATCCATAAAGGTTTACATGGGTGATAGTGGAATCTGAGGAGCAGGTATTTCAGTTGATATTGAAATCTCCTAGAACAATAGTTTCTTGGGGGTAGGTAATAGACAACCAATTGAAGATTTCTTCTAAAGTGTTTATGTTATTGCCTGGGGGAATGTACACACAGATAATATTTATACTTTTGTTTTTATGAATCTGTAGTTTGGCAGAGAGAATTTCTGCATTGCTACCTTGGGGTGGTTGTGTGGGGTCTATAGTAACAGTGAGTTTTTTTGAAGTACAGCTGCTTCGCCTCCCTTTCTTTCAGTATGATCTGCTCTAAGTATATTATATCCAGGTGGTAGTATCTCATTGTTGATGGTTGATGGTTTTAGCTAGGTTTCTGTTAGACATAATTTGTCAGGGGAGTGAACAAATAAGAGGGCATGCCGGTTATGCACTTTGTTATTTAAGCTTCTGAAGTTTAGATGGCAGGCTAGAAGAAGTTAGGAGGCCTATCTATAGTTGGTGTGTTAGTAGAGTCTACAGGAGAGGATGGGCCAGGGCTTGGGGTAATATCCCAAGCAATAGTCAGGTTATGGTGCAAGCTAACCAAGAACCTCAAGAATTTATGTAATAGCTTTTGATGGTGCTTGGACTTGGGGTTAATAAATCTTGTCCTAATTGGTAGAAGTTTGCTAGGTGTTACCGTGTTTGGTATGAGGTGGTATATAAAGTAATTATTTGTAGTTGATACTAAAGGGGTGCTGGTTTGGTATTTTAGTTGAATCCTAGGCAATACTGATTTTCATAAATGGTGAGGAGATATTGAAGAAGCATAAGGGATAGAAGGGGAGTTAGTGGCATGATTTTAGGTAATAATGTTGTGAATGGGAAAGACATTGTCATAATTTTATATTCTCACCAGAATATATGGTATGGAGTGGGAAGGAGGGGATAGATTAAGTGGGTGATTTAGATTGGTTGAGACAGATAGAGGGAAGGAGGGGATAGTTTGCTAAGTGGGTGATTAAGATTGGTTGAGATAGGAAGGAGTGTGGCTTTATGGCTATAAATTTAGCAGCACTAGGGGCAGGTGGATTTGGGGGCAGGGTGGGGCATGGAACAAACCCGAGCACAGCAAGGGTGAGTGGAGCGGGGCTTAACTAGAACACAAGGTTCCCAGGGCCTTTGGATGTAATGTAAGTATAGTATGGGGACAGAAAAAAAAAACTTTCACTTTTACTTTTAGCCCTTAGCATTTCTGTAGTATTCAAGGACTTGATTTATCTGAGTTATCTGAATATACACAAAATGAATTGTAGCAAAAGATAACCCAACTAGAAGAGGGAAGCAGAACTAATAAAGAAAAGTGTAAATATTTAGAAGGAAGAATTTCTGATATGACAAAATTGTGAGAACAGATTCCTTTCAGCTTACTGTTTGCAAGTGTATTGCAACAATATCCAACATTTCAATGCAACAAGCTCAGACAATTGAACATAATCTGAGTGACACTTTGGAAAAAAATCAAAAGAAAAGCATAAAATATTTTGCGGGTTGCCTATTTAGCCATTATAAAGATAAACTGGTTTAATAACTTACTGATTTGGCTAATCAGCTGGTAGTTTATTATAAAAGCAGTAAAATATGTGCCTTAAAGCAGGAGAAACAAACTGAGATAAAAAAGGCTTTTAGAACGTAAAATGTCAGAAATATATTCACTTTCTACTGTTTCTTCAGCCCTTAACCTCCTTTCTACTTTCAGAATGCTCTTTGAATACTGCATTTTTGTTTCATAAGACCAAAAACGGTAATGAAGAATCTTACTTCTCAAGAATTCTGAAACAATGTTCATACATACCCTGGTTCAGAAACACTAATGAGCTACAATGGATGGGACAGTCAAATAGTTAGAACATATAGGATCATGTCCCTTCCCATCTACAATCACCTACTTCTATTGTTTCTGACTCAATGGCTCTTCTACCTAAACTCAGTCAGTCCATTTATTCCATAAATGTTGAGGAACAGGTATCCTTGTATTTGTTAATCAAGGGTCCTACAATCCATCAGAGAGTGGCTGAAAATCTCTAATCCTCCCATACCTCCCTGTACCTCTTGTGAGAGTCAAGTAGTAGTAAGAAGGCCAGGTCCAGTTGAGCATTCCCTCTGCTAGTGCTGATTGTGTTCAGTAGGCTCATTTGCACTGGTGTAAAACATAGTGCTCCCACTAGATGTTGCCAAAATGACAAGCCAAAGCTGCTTCCTCCAGTACTGATAAGCAGGTCATGGCTGCTCACCCCTATACTCTTGGCTGGATTTGTCCATTGCCAGTGTCACTAATCAAGAACAGATCATCTGAGTCCCTTGTTCTGTGCCATGGGGCCAGGATATAGATAGGCTCATATCTTATTTATTCCTAGTAAGACATATAGTCTGAACAAATTGATAATATATCAGTTTATATTAATGCATTTAGAAATCTTAATTTATCAAGTGACAATCTCAGCTTCATTTTTGGAGTATGATTCATAAGATATAACTTACCGCTTTACTCTACCAAAAAAGAAATATAAACAGAAATTACATAATGAATATATTTTGGGACAGAAGAGGACAGGAGAATATAGGAGATTATATAACTGGTAAGAGCATTATGAGGGCAGCACGGTGGTGCAGCAGACAGCATTGTCACCTCACAACAAGACACACCCTGGTTTGATTCTCAGCTAGGTTGCCTTTTGTGTGGAGTTTGCATGCCCTACCTATGTTTGTGTGGATTTCCTTCATGTGCTCCAGTTTCCTCCCACATTTCAAAGACATGCAGTAGGTGGGTTAGACACCCTAAAATGGCCATAGTTGTGAGTATGCATGTGAGTGCGTGGTATGGAAGAACAATCATGAAATGGCTAGCCACCTGGTGGTGTAAGCCTTGGTTCTAGATGATTGTCACTGTTGAAGTGACACCCTGACCCCATATGCAAAAAAATGGGAAACAGGGGGTATGGATGGATGGATTTCCTAACAGGAAATAAATGTGCATGATTTAGAATATTGGTACTGGATGAGATAAAAGGCATTTAAAATCAGTTAAATGTTAACTTAATGAAATATGTTAAAAACCTGTTTCTTTTGTTTCATCTCCAACAGTAGCTATTATCCCTCCCTTCAATAGGAAATTAATTGAAATCTCCTGCTGTTGTCAATGGGAAAGAAACAAAAAGAGAAGAAATGAAAATAAAACTGATGGTTTACGTATTGGGGGGATAAATATTTATGGTAAGATCATTAAGAATAAGAGAGTGTATTCAGACTGAGGTCAGGTGATGTACACACACATGTAACATATGTATTATATGTCTTTCTCATAAATTCTCAAAAGTATTATGCTGGTGAAATTCTATACATAAGATGTCATGGGCATGTTTTGTTGACAAGATGAGTGACACAGTTTCTTTTGTATCCAGGTTATTGTATTTTATAAATAATCAACTTTAAAAGAAAAGAAGATGCTCAGGTAGATTGATTGCTGACACTGCAGTACAGTATAAGGGGATGCTGCACTCCTGAGTGTATCATCCTTTGGGACAATATGTTAACATGAGACCCCTTCTGCCTGAGTTGGTGGTAGTCCAGGTGGATGTAAACACACACACACACACACACACACACACACACACACACACACACACACACACACACACACACACACAAATTTAAACAATCATTTTAGGTCATTTTCATATTTTACACACCAAACTTGCCATCAATATAAATTTATATCAACCCCCACTCCTTTTTTTCCATAACCATAGTCCAATTTTCTTTAATATTAGTGAAAATAACCAGTTTTCATTAACCATGGTTTTATTATTTTTTTTTCGTTCCATAATATCCAAACTACATAAAATACATTTGTATCTAAGTATATTTTTAATGTTTTGTTTATATTTTCATAATATCCATATTCAATCATATTCATATTTTAACCTCATTATTTTTGAATTTTTCAAAAAAATTTCTACACATAATTTATTACACAGTTTTTAATTCTCTCACATTTTAGGAAATATATTATGTTGTACATATTATTTCATTTTTCTGTTTGTTAGGCATATTTGCCTTTATGAGTACTTTCTTTATTCCCAATCTCCACAAAAATCTTGGCATTCAACATTATGGCTACACCATTTATTTCTTTCTGCAATCATTTTAATCTTTACTTCTGGAATATTTCCCATGGATTAATAGAATAATATTTCCTAATAAATTATATCATGTTTTCTCTATCTTCTTCCACTTAGTCACTATTTATTTTTCACATTTTTATCTTTGGTTGATAATTGTCTATTTTTTTATTAAAATGTTCTTTCTTTCTTTTATTATTTCAAATATTTTCTTAGAATTCCTTATATTTATACATTTATCACTCATTTCTCATTTTTTCATTTAACCATTCCAATACCTTATACACATTTACTGAAGCAGTATAAACTACTGGAAATTTCACAAAATCCTCCTTCTTTATTCATATACAATACACCCATTTTTAACAGGATTTAATCTCAATCCCCATATAAATGAGAATAATATTTCTAGTAAAAGATTTTCATATACTCTATGAATCATACCACTGGCTAAATATACTATCTTTCCTATTAACACTAAATTAATTAAATTCACTTTTTATATATGCTAATCTGTATGTTTTCCATCATATACAGATATATTTAATGTTCTTTATTATTATATCCCATCTGTTGTTATTTTTTTCTTTATCAAATTTATCCACAAAGCAGATATTTATTTCATAGGAAATTGTACACCTACTATTTTTATTATGTCACCCATTCATATACTCTTTTCATTAATAAGCATTATACCATAACCTCTTTCTTTTAAACATTCAGCTAAATACATAATCAATTATTTTGTCCAGTCTCTATTTTTAGTTGTTATAATAATATCATCTGCATATGGCATCATAACTGGAATTTCAACTTTTGCTTGAATTTTACAATTTATGTTCTTGACTAAAATAAAATGCTACTCACAAGATACTCTTCTCTTATACTGTTATTCATATGTATTTCTTTACTTAACCATCGATTAACTAAGACTCTTACCTTACTACTCTTATAAGCTGCTCTGCACATTTGCTTGATTTTATTATTAACATTATGCTTGTCTATTATTTATCACAATATATCAAGATCTATAGAATAAATGCTTTATTAATATCACCTACTATATGTTTTATATCTTCTTTGTATTTATATCATCTATAATTTCTCTCACTATAATTAAAACTATTTGACATCCTTTTCCTTTTTTATAATGTACACTTCCCTCCATTACACATTGCATCTGATTCTCAAATCTCTTTTATATTATTTTCATAACTATCTTATAATCTCTATTATTTAGAACTATTCCCCATCCCATTGTTTATATCATCTTTGTCTCCCTTTTCCATATACATTTTAATACTCCTCTACACAATTCCTTAAATTTTTAATCCTTTATTTAACAATTAATTGAATATACATATTAAATAATTTTCTGCCATCTTTCTGGATTTTCATACATTTCAAACCCGATACAATCTGGACCAGATGGTGGTTCTACACTCAACTGTTTAAACACTTTTTTAGTTCATACAGTGTGATCTCTTTTTAAAATTCTTTATTAATTTCTTCAGAAAATGTACTTTTCACATCTTTATATTATGTCTCTTCTATCACTAAATGTTCCTTCCACATATCTTACAATGTTGTTGTGTCTTTCGTTTTTTCTCGGTTAGGGGTCACCACAGCAGAACTCTGGTCCGCTAATGATTGACAGTTGATTTTTACATGCCGAGTTGCCAGCCCTGACACACAACCTTCAATGAAGGTACGCCCATTCATGCATGTCTCCACGCAGAAAACTCTCTAGCTGAGAATCGAACCGGACAGCGTCTTACTGTGAGGTGACAATGCTACCGCAGCACCACCAACACGGATGATTTCCATAATTTGTTGCTGACTTTTACTTATATTACATTCTTTATCCTTCATTTTTTTCATTATGCTACTATCCTCCTTCACTGTCTTACTATTATTATACAATAATTCTCTACTTTTATCACATTTTCTTATATGTTTTCTTCTCATAATAGCCTCTATTATTTATTTAAATTAATCATTGCATCTATATGTATTTTAGCATATTTCTGCTTATCTTTTTTTCTTTTTTATTCTGCCAAAATAACTATTCAACCATTCTGATCAATTAACATAAAAAATATTTTTACTGTCCTTATATGCTTTTTATTATGATATATTTCCAACCATATTACCAAATGATCTGAGAAACCTGTTGTAATAGTTTCTTCTTCCAGTATACATATTCCTTCTGATACCAAAACAAAATGTTTTTCAGAGTTTAAAGGTAACCACCATGAAAAGCTAACTTTAGGCTCCTAAAAACAGAGGTAGCTAACTTCACCACAGCCATGAAAATGTAGAATAATTGCATGACCTCTGAATCATACACCAATGCACTATACGAACACGTACACAAATGCATGGATCTTGCCACACCGAATAGCATTGAGACATTCTCCTCCAAAAAAAGGAAGCCATTCTGGTGGTCCCCTGCCATAAACAAACTCTACAACAGAAGGAGGAAACTGATGCGGAATAAGTTGAAGTCCCAAGACTGGAAAAACTCCCTTATCAGCCTCAACAAAAAGTTGAGATCCCTCATCAAATCCTCTAAAGCTAGCTCTGAAAACAGAATTGCACCTGATAGTAAAGACAACCACAAGGCATTCTATAGTTATGTAAAGAATCTCCATGGCAACACCCAGATTTGCTCTGATCTACTGCACAATGGTACCTTTTATACCGAGCTAACAGATATTGCCAAGATACTGGCTTACAGATTCAGTGCCAACTTTGCTCCCCCCCAAAGGACCAATCACAATACCAGTAGATTGACAGGTACCCAGTATTACTGCTGCACAGGTTAAAACAGCACTGTCCAAGGCCAAGAATACAGCTTCTATGGGACCTCACAATATCCCTGGCTGTGTTCTACATGAACTACAGAGTGAACTGGCACCTCACCTGTGTGCCCTGTTCAATCACAGCCTCATCTCAGGCTTTGTCCCTACCGAATGGCGAACTGCTACAGTCAACCCTCTCCACAAAGGAGGAGTCACTACAGATCTTGGGAACTATCGCTCCATTAGCCTGATGAGTCTGATATGCAAAGCTATGGATCACATCATCATGGACCTAATAAACAAGGATATAGTGAATCTCCAAACTCTGGTTGAAACACAGTTTGGTTTTGTGAAGGGTAGATCATGCCTGCTCAACTTGGTTGACTTCTTTGAGTCAGTCACAAGAGCTGCAGATGAAAGCAAGGTGGTTCATACAGCCTACCTTGATCTGGCCAAGCCTTTGATACCATTACCCACTCAGAAATCATAAAAAAACTCACTAAGCTAGACATCAACACTGGGTCTATATTATATCCTCGAACACTTAAAAAAGCGAACGCTGATTGAACAAACTTATTTTTGCAAAACTGCAAAATATCAAAGCAGCAGAAACTCAAATTTTTTCCTAGGGAAAGAATTCAGTTATCCGTTTCTGTTGCTTCGGTATTTTCAGTGTTATGGTGGAAAGTTACCAGTCGGATTCAGGTAAGTGTGCGATTGTGTGGATGTGAGTGTTAGGGTGATTTAGGTGAGTTATGGTTAGGGCTCAGGTTAGGTGTGTGTGCAATTGAGTGGACATGTGGGTTAGGGCAGATTTAAGTGAGTTAGGGTTAGGGAGTGGGCGAGGTGCATGTACGATAGTGACGGACCTTAGGGTTAGGGTTTGGGTTAAGGTAAGTGGGTAGTTAGTGGTGTGTGTATAGTTTAGTGTAGGGTTAGGTATCAGATTTTAGGTGTATGTGTGTGGATTTCTGTTTGTTTGGTGTGCTTGTGTTGTGTGTATGTGTTTTGGAGCAGCAATTTTTTTTCCCTGGGAAAAAAAATGCTGATCTGACAGTTCGAGATTGTACGCTTTCGCTTAAATCAGGTTAATCAATCACGTTCGCTTTTTTACACGTTCGATGATATAATATAGACCCTCAACACTTATATCACTAGGTGGGTTGCAAACTGGCTCACAGACAGAACCCACAGTGTGAAAATAGCTGACTCCAAGTCAGACTGCCAACTAGTCAGGAGTGGAGTCCCGCAGGGTTCGGTCCTGGGTCCTCTCCTGTTTGCTATCTACTTCTCTGAAGTCCAGGACAACACAAAGGGAGTCTGGCTGACAAAGTTCACAGACAATTGCAAGTTGGGAGGTATTATTAACTCCCAAGTGATGGTGACATCCTACAGAATGGCCTCACTGAGACCAATGACTGGTGTCAGAACCATGGCCTTTAGCTCAATGCCAAAAAATGTTTTGTCATCACCTTTGGGAAAAACCTAGTTCCCATGAATTACCACATTAATGGTATTCCACTGAACACAGAAAACATTATAAGAGATCTGGGAACACAGGTTGACAGCAACCTCTCTTTTGATCACCACACTTAGAAATTCCTTCTATGTGACACATCTCATTAGTAAGGGTTTTGCATCCAGGAAGAAAGAGGTCATTGTCTACTTCTACTCTTCCGTAGTTAGGCCACTCATTGAGTACAATGCTCCATTTGGCATGTACTTCATCAGACTCCTGCAACAACTGGAGATGCCACAAAATTACCTCACAAAGAGGATCCTAGGCCTTAAACACATGTCCTTTATGGGCAGACTCAAAAAACTTCAACTATTCTCTGTCTCATATCACCTGCTTAGAGGCGATCTCTGCTTGACTTACAAAGCCATGTCTGACACAGCTCTGTTAGAAATGCTACATCTAAGGAAATCCCAGTCCCTCTGCACAACATGCTCCAGAGACCTCGACCTCATTACCACAATCAACAGTACATACTGGAAAGACAGGTTCATAACCCAGAGACTGCCCATGCTATGGAATAGACTTCCTATACATGTCAAGCAGAGCATCTTGCTGACCCTCTTCAAAAGAAATCTTTTTTTTTTACTCAAATGCTTTTTATTTTGATGAAATAACACAATAATTGAATACATTCATAACATTCAATAACTATTTACAGTACTCACATTCAGCCTGAGAAAAAGGATTCAGATAAAAACATTTGTAGTTAAATAATAAGTTAATATATAAACTATGATAGTTAGGAAGAGTTTGGTTCCATCTGTAGGGTATCAATCAAATTCAAAACATTCCTCCATGGACTATTAACCAGTGGATTAGGAAAAGTTCTTAACTCTTTAGTTCTTTTCTCCATTAGTATGCATTTATTCAGTGATGATAGGAATGCCTTCATTGTAAGTGCTAGATTAGCGTTCCATCTTCTAGTTATACATTTTCTGGCTATTGCTAACATTGTCCACAACAAATGCAGGTCATCTTTCTTCATATTATTACTATTAACAACATTCAATAAAATTAAAGACTTTGTCAAAACAAATATATCAGTATATATAGGTTCATAGGTTCATAGGTTCATACTAGGCTATCTGCCCTAGGGCATTTATAAGCCTAGCCAGAATGTGTTTGGCTTTCGCCACCCATTTTAAATGAATTTTGCTATGCCCTTTTTCGAGGTTAGTATACTGTGCCTCTGTCTAACAGTGACACAGAAGTGATACCCGGGGTAAACCTACGATCTCCCATCCACTCATCAAGATTCCTCTTGAAGAGAGTCAATGAGGGACTCTGCCTAACCTGGACTGGGATTTTATTCCAGAGTGAAGGGAGCCTCTGGGTTATGAATCTGTCCTTCCAGCATGTCCTATTTATTTCAGTGCTGAGGTTCAAGTCTCTCGAGCATGTAGCTCGATGGGATTTGGATTTTCTGAGGTGCAGCATGTCCATTAATTCCGGGTTGGACATGGCTTTATACGTCAGGCACAGATCGCCTCTGAACAGGCAGTATGCCACTGAGTAGAGTTGGAGTTTCTTTAACCGGGCAGCATATGCCATCTATTTGAGCCCTTTGATCCTCTTGGTGAGGTACTTTTGGGGTCTTTCCAGTTGCTGCAGGTGTCTGGTAAGGTACATCCCAAAAGGGGCATTGTACTCGATTATGGGCCTGATGAGGGATGAGTAAAGAGGCACGATGACCTCCCCTGATCTAGATGTGAATCCCTTCATGATTAGGTGGGCTATATAAAATGTTTTTCTAACCACTTTGGCCATGTGGTTGTCAAATGAGAGATTGCTATCAACTTGGGTCCCCAGGTCCCTAATTACTTCTTCCGTACTTAATGGATTACCACCTATGTGGTAATTTGTGGGCACTTTGTTTTTGCCAAAGGGGATGACTATATACTTTTTGGCATTTAGCTTGAGGCCATGGCTCTGGCACCAGTTGTCTGTTTCTATGAGGCCCTTTTGGAGGATGCTTGTGTCGGCTGGAGAGTCGATTATGGCGCCAAGTTTGCAGTCATCTGCGAACTTGGTCAGCCACAGTCCTTCAATGTTGGCCTGTACCTCCGAGAAATATATACCGAACAAGAGAGGTCCCAGGACTGAGCCTTGTGGGACACCACTTGTAACTGGTTTGGAGTCTGACATGGCTCCAGCAATTCTAACCATGTGGGTTCTGTCCTTGAGTCAGTTTGCAATCCATCTAGTGACATAGGGGTTTATATTTAAGCTGGTGAGCTTGTCTATAATGCCCGAGAGGGATATTGTATCGAAGGCTTTTGTGAGGTCCAGGTAGGCTGTGTGGACCACCTTCCCCTCGTCAATGGCCTTGGTGACTGTTTCAAAGAAATCAACCAGGTTTAAGAGGCAGGATCTGCCCTTAACAAAGCTGAACTGGGTAGGATCCAGTGTCTGTAGGTCCCCAATATCTTTATTTATGAGGTCCATGATGATCCTTTCCATAGCTTTGCAGACCAAGCTAGTCAGGCTTATGGGGCGATAGTTTCCAGGATCCGTTGAGGCACCACCTTTATGGAGAGGGACCACTGTTGCTGTACGCTACTCTTTGGGCACATATCCTGTAGTAAGGCTGAGATTGAACAGTAGTTTTATGTTTGGGTTTAGCTCTTCTTGGAGTTCATGTAGGACGCAGCCCGGGACACCATCTGGTCCCACTGATGCTGTGTTTTTTGCTTTGGAGAGGGTGGCTCTTACCTGAGCATCTGAGATGTCAGGGGTCAGCACTCTGCTGGGATAGATATTTGCCCTTTTGGTGGGGAGGGGGGGAGTTTGTGCTGAACCTGTCAGCTAGGATGTTGGCGATGTCTGTGGGTTTGGTGTATTTTTTGTCATTTTGGACTAATTCTGAGCATATCTGGGAATTACCACCCAGGTTCCTAACATAACTAAAGAAAGCCTTGTGATTATCCTTAGTGTCCTGTGCAATTTTTCTCTCGAAGCTGGCCTTAGACAATTTTATGAGTGCCCATAGTTTTTTGCTAATACTGATCAGTGATGCCTTCCCTTTTTGGGATTTTGCTCTATCATTTAGTAGCTTCCTCCTTCTATTGTATAGTTTGTTTATGGCTGGGATCCACCAGACGGGACGTCTGCCTTTGGAGGATTGGGTCTTGGTTTTATTTGGGATCGCATGATCCATGCATTCCTGAAGGTGTTTATAGAATGCGTTTATAAAGGATTCTGCGGTCTGGGCCATATTTTCCACAGGCCTGGGGGCTTTGAAGGATTCCACCTCAGTTTTGAGGAGTGTGAAATTTGCTTTAGAGAAGTTTTTCACTGTGGTTTTCTGGGCAGGGGGTGGGGTCGGGATGTGAATATCCAGTGAGATTAGTTTATGTTCTGATCTTACCAGTGAGGGATACACTTCTGGTCTGGAGCATAGAGTCCCCATGTTGGTGATGATCAGGTCCAGTATGTTTTCCCCTCTTGTGGGAGTGGTAACAAGTTGTTCCATAGCATTTGAGTTTATAAATTCTAGGAACCTTTGGGCTAGGGTGTTGGAGCTAGAGTAATGCTCCCAGTCTATGTTTGGGTAGTTGAAGTCACCCAATACAATGGTGATTGGAGAGACCTTCATATTTTCCAGTGTTCTCAGGAAGGCTGAGTGGGGTTCCTGGGTTTGGGAGGGTGGTCTGTAGCAGGCTATAAACTGGAAGGCAGTTTTACCCACTGTTAGTTGCACATGGATAGTCTCTGATGCTTCGTGCTTTGCCACCAACCTGGAGGTGTGGGTATCTTTGATGAATATCGATACTCCCCCTCCTTTTGTGGTTCGGTCCAGATTTTAGGGCCAAAAAGCATGGTATGAGGTATAACCTGGTAGTGCTGGGGTGCTCTCGGGAGCCCTGAACCAGGTTTCTGTTACTGTACAGATATCGATGTTCTCCATGCTAAGGAGAGTTTTGAGTGCGTGCATCTTGAGGTTTAAACTTCTGGCGTTGAGTAGCATTACTCTTAGTTTCTTATCCCTTGTGATACCTATGGAGGTGGGTTTGTCTTTTGAGCCTTGCCTAAAAAAGGCACTATGGGGGTAGCAAGAGACTTTGCCAATATCCGAAAGCCCAGGGGTGACAGGTGCAAGCCGTTCCTAGCGAAACATCATGGCTTGTCGAGCATATCATCCCAAGCTGACAGGCATTGGATCCCCTTTGAATGACACCAGTACTTAAGCCAGTTGTTGAAATTGATCATCTTGTCTTCATATTGTGGCATCATTCTTGGAGAGGGTAAGATGCTACTCAAGGTCAGGGTCATACCGGCCTGGGCTACATGCTCAGAGAGCTCCTCTATGTCTCTTTTCATGTAGTCCAGGGAGGTACATCTCAGGTCATTCACACCAGCATCGACAATGACTGAGTCATATTTGTACTTGCCTTGGAGTGACCTGAGTGCTTGTGTTATGTGGCGGATCCTAGCGCCCGACAGGCTGCTCACCGTGACCCACTCCTTGTTCAGCCTGGTGAGCGGGACGTCAATGTGCCTGATGATAGAGTCACCTATTACAAGTGTATCAGGTGTGTTGTTTAGTCTTAAGGGCTGTGACTGTTCGGCACACTGGCTTTGTGAGATATGTGTTGCACGTATTTTGTTTTGGGGTAGCGGTTGCTTAGATGTCTGCTTTGGAGGTCTCTGCTGCTTAGGCAGATCTTTATTTAGAGCCTCCGAGTATGTTTTGTGTGATTATGTGTTTGGTTTGCTGTCGTGGTAGGTCTATGTGAGACTGGAATTGTAGTGAGTGTGGTTTCCTTCTCCTCCTGACTGGTTATGCCAGTACTGAGTTGAGAGAGCTTAGCCTTCAGTTTGGCTATATGATTGCATCTCTCACTTGTTTTGGAAGTTGTTGGGAGGAGGAGAGGGTTGTCTGTGTACATGAGGCAGTTGTAACATTGCCTCAAGATTCCCAGATTCACCAGCTGGACCGGAGAGGAGATTGACAACTGACCTTTGGACATGCTAGAATAATATTGGGAATTCCTTTATAATTGAAAACAAGGGCCAGTGGAGAGTGAGGGTGTAGTGCTTTTAATTTTTAGTGCTGACTTATATAATTGCTTTAGTTTATAGCTTGAAGAAATTTGTTACTCTCATTCCAATATAGTTTAATATTAATACAGTCATAAAAATATATGAGACCCGTCAGCATTAGTGGACAGATGACATCTCCAACATAACTAGCTGTTTAAATGGTTCATTTCTGAGAGTTTCTCAGGTGCCAAAAAGGATCTGTGTAGAACTTTCCAATGAAAATTCCTCCAAAATTGTGAGCAAGAAGTTAGTTTAACTGAAAATAAAATGTTTGTTTTATCTTCCATTGATAATGATACTTGAAACCCTTTAGTTAGGTATTGCAAGTAAGAATCTTTAGGAGCTGTCTTATAGACAATTGAAGTCTTATATAGATATGATAATTCATTCTTAACATTGATATTATTATATAGAATTCCAAAAATCCAGTTTATAATTTTTGGTACAGTTTTGAAAGATGAGTTATGTATTATTCTACACAGATCCTTAGTGCATGCTGTGACACTCTGAAGAACCAACCAGTCATTATTCAAGAGAAATCTTGATGAGTGGACAGGAAATAGAAAATTCACCCTGGGGATAACTCCAGTGGCTCTACTCGACATATGCACTGGGACCTAAGGTCAGATGGCACGATGCCAGGGTAGTCCTATGGCTAAGCTTGTAAAGAACCCAGGCCATTAGCCTAGTACACACCTATGAACCTATGAATCGATAAAGTACCTCTCATGTAAGCCCACGTTTTATTATTCCATACAACTAATGTTTATTTATTTATTTTTATTTTATTTATGTAATGTTTGTTTGCCGGGAAAGTCTGACTGGACACAGGTTCATTGTCAGTTGATGGTAGGGGAGAAAAGCAACAAAAATTATAGAGTTTCAACAATGAAACTACACATCAAAAAATATAAATAACACAAAGAGATGACACCTTAGCAATTTTAACAAAATTTGCACATCAAAGAGTACACAGTATTATACGCACTAGAAGTTCCACATTTTGTTACAAAGACTATACAGTATTATACACATTAGAAGTTCCGCATTTTGTTACAAAGAGTATACAGTATTATACACACTAGAAGTTCCGCATTTTGTTACAAAGAGTATACAATATTATACACACTAGAAGTTCCACATTTTGTTACAAAGAGTATACAGTATTATGCACACTAGAAGTTCCGCATTTTGTTACAAAGGGTATACAGTATTATACACACTAGAAGTTCCACATTTGGTTACAAAGAGTATACAATATTATACACACTAGAAGATCTGCATTTTGTTACAAAGAGTATAAAGTATTATACACACTAGAAGTTCCACCTTTTGTTACAAAGAGTATACAGTACTATACACACTAGAAGTTCCACATTTTGTTACAAAGAGTATACAATATTATACAAACTAGAAGATCTGCATTTTGTTACAAAGAGTATACAGTATTATACACACTAGAAGTTCCACATTTTGTTACAAAGAGTATACAATATTATACACACTAGAAGATCCGCATTTTGTTACAAAGAGAATACAGTATTATACACACTAGAAGTTCCACATTTTGTTACAAAGACTATACAGTATTATACACATTAGAAGTTCCGCATTTTGTTACAAAGAGTATACAGTATTATACACACTAGAAGTTCCACATTTTGTTACAAAGAGCATACAGTATTATACACACTAGAAGTTCCACATTTTGTTACAAAGAGTATACAGGATTATACACACTAGAAGTTCCACATTTTATTACTGCCATCATGTTTTTTTACATCTTTTCCTCCTTTCTTTTTATTTTCCCTTAAGTCACAAATGAAATCTCCTGTATTTATTATATCCATAACTACAAATTCATAATCCAAAATCTTCTGAAATACATTTTCCCTTTCTTTACTAATAACACGCACATATATAATAATATTAATTGTATACACTTTACCTTGTCATCTTACATCTATGATTGTCAATCTTCCCATTTTGACTAATATAACATGTAAAATTTCCACTACTCTTTTACATAAAACTGTTATTCCTGAACACTATTTCCTTATTTTCCATATTATTTCCCAATCACATACTTTTTGTATATGTAATCTTTTATTTGTATCAGAATTCTTATGTTCTCTAAAATAATCATGTCAACATCACATTTGCTATACCATTCGAAATTTGCTATCCTTCTAGTAATATTTTTCATACTATTAACATTCATTGAAAGAATTCTTAAATTATTGCTTTCCCTGTTTATTAGTTTAGAAGATATGATGCTGTACTAATTTCTTATGAGATATTTTATCAATTCCCCTTCTTCTTTTACTTTATATTAATGGCTTTACATTTTCTTTTTCTATGTTTTATTCTTCTACCAGTGGAATTCTTTTGTCCTCTTAACATTTTACAATGTATATCTTATTCATCAGAGTCTGTCTGTAATTCATCTCCTTCACTATTTCTTTCAGTATCTCCCTTTTTCTGAAGTTTTACTTGTATATATCTCATTCATTCCTTTCTTGTTCTTTCTCTTTATTCTGATTTATAATACTCAATTCAGTCTCTTTCTTTTCAGCTCATCCGTAAATGTCCATAAATGTCCCTTTCTTACATTTATAGCATTCAGGTATACATTTTTGCTTCATGTCTTGTTTTACCACATATTTAGCATTTCTTTTTATCACAGCTATTTACTAAATGTCCTTCTTCTCCCCGTGTCTTTGGTTGTATCCAATATTTTACATCACCTCTGTTACCATCAACATTTATAATACTGGGAATATGTACATTTTTTTTCCATTTCTGCTTTTACAATGACATTGCAATCCCATGCTCCAGTCCATAGCCCCATGTTGTTGTAAACTTTGGAAATATCTATTATTTCTGTACATACTTTTTTAAATCTCTCTTTCTACTTCCATTCGAAATGGCATGTGAACTTTCTTTTTAGTTTCCCAAAAAGATGCTTTTATTATGTATTCACTGTAAGGGTTGTTAATTTGTCTTTTTTCATATTCACACACTCCATATCTAGTATCACAGAAAAAGTCACAGAATGTCTCTTTGTTTATTAAAATCAGTGCTTTTACACCCAAAGGTAACATTATGTTGTCCCATACCTCTTATCTGTTCAGTTCCTCTTTTCATTTTTCCTCTCACACCATCTCATGTAGCTGCTACTGTCTCGGTGCACATTTTCTTTGTCTTTCCGCTACTTACTTCCAGCATTTCTTCTATAGAATCTTCATTTATTTTTTCCATGATGTCTCCCCATGAAACTTTATTGTCTGTCTCAGTTTAGTTTAACATTTCTTGCAATATACCCAACTGGAGGGTTGTAACTATACCCTTGTATCTGACTGTCTCCTCGGTCTGATCAAAGAGCTTTTTTGAAAAGCTTTTCTCAAATCTTCTATTTCTACATTACTTGCTTTTTCCAAGCTGGCATTCCCCTCTGCTTTTCCATGTCCTAAACAATCCTCCCAGCCACCTCCATGCTAGGATTGGAATGTGCACACGTACTTCCATACAGTGACACCAGCAATCATGAAGAGAGGCATTTCCCCAATGTCTTGACAACATTTCTGCTATTAGTGTAACTACCATCTCAGGTTTTCTTTGAAAAGAGTCTACTAGCCTATTGGAACTAATTAGGTTAACAAAAGGATAAATAAATAACTAAACATATATGTGTGTGTGTGTGTGTGTGTGTGTGTGTGTGTGTGTGTGTGTGTGTGTGTGTGTGTGTGCATGTGCATGCGTGTGCGCGCATGTGTGTGTGTGTGTGTATCTATATATATATATATATATATATATATATATATATATATATATATATATATATGTAAATAAGAAAAGCTTTGTTCGTAAATATTAGTATGCAAACAACACTGAAATAAGAATGTGCTTAAAACTTGCTCTTACATATTTGGATGCAGCGAAGTTATTAAAACAAAAATTTACTTAAGGCTTATTTTTGATGACAGAAAAGATTAGATGGTCTCTGCACACATCTAAGACGCAATCCTCGTGTAGCTCCTTCTTCTATGTGTTTGCATGAGTGAGCATGATGGGGGGGGGTCCACTAAGTTATTATTTATTGTTTATTTGTTTATTTGTTTTGAGAGATTATGGCATGCTCATATGTTTGCTAAAGGGGGAAATCTAAAATTTCAGTATTTAAGGATACAGATAAGGCCCAGTTACAGCTATAGTTTATACATATTAGTGGATTAAGCAAAAACAAAAACAAAAAGAAGAAATAACAATTTTATAACTGTTGGAAGGCTTCAAGGAAATGTCTGGAGTGGATAGTTGTGGCTGAAGCACCTACCAAGGGGAGAAAATGCTGAGAGAAGAAAAGGAGCCACGTTTGTGATATTAAGTATTTTCTTCTGATTTTATGTTAAGTTTTACTGCTTTGCCGCCTATTTTTTGGCATTTTCCGGCTTGCTAAAGTTTATATCTGTAACAGTAACAGTACTTGGAACACATCTAGAGCCTATTTACTGCACTTCTTGTGTTGCACTTAATTTAAAATAGTTTTTTTCTCTAAAAACTGCATTGTACCTGATTTTGGCCTAGCACTCAAGTGTGGGGTCATTTATTGCACTGTTGTGATTATTTTGCTGCTTGTGTATCTCTGCAACTTTTAAACTACAACAAAAAGAAAAAAAAATCTTGCTTTTTCCCCACTTTCTGAAAGTTAAGAAAGTTCAGTTACAGATTTGTTGTTCTGAACTGTTTGGAAGTTTCTAGAAGGTCAGTGCTTGCTTGGGCTAAAGGGAAGTCTTTGTGTTCAACACTGAACAGCCTGCCTGTCCCTGGAGGAGTGGTTACTACCTAGAAGCTGTAGTTTTATTGGCCATTTTGGGTCAATTCTAAACTCCTTGATCTCTCTCTCCTAAAACCTGGCTGCCTCATGGTTTTGGCATCTTTTCAGGCTTGCTAGTTGTTGCTGAAGCACCTACCAAGGGGAGAAAATGCTGAGAGAAGAAAAGGAGCCACTTTTGTGATTTGAAGTATTTTCTTTAGATTTTTGTTAAGTTTTACTGCTTTGCCACCTATTTTTTGGCATTTTCTGGCTTGCTAAAGTTTATATCCGTAACAGTAACAGTACTTGGAACACATCTAGAGCCTGTTTACTGCATTTCCTGTGTTGCACTTAATTTAAAATCGTTTTTTTTCTCTAAAAACTGCATTTTACCTGATTTTCGCCTAGCACTCACGTGTGGGGTTATTTATTGTACTGTTGTGATTATTTTGCTGCTTGTGTATCTCTGCTACCTTTAAACTACAAAAAAAAAATCTTGCTTTTTCCCCACTTTCTGAAAGTTAAGAAAGTTCAGTTACAGATTTGCTGTTCTGAACTGTTTGGAAGTTTCTAGAAGGCCAGTGCTTGCTTGGGCTAAAGGGAAGTCTCTGTGTTCACCAATGGGAGTGGTTAACACTGAACAGCCTGCTTGTCCCTGGAGGAGTGGTTACTTCCTAGAAGCTGTAGTTTTATTGGCCATTTTGGGTCAATTCTAAACTCCTTGATCTGTCTCTCTTAAAACCCAGCTGCCTTGTGGTTTTGGCATCTTTTCAGGCTTGCTAGTTGTTGCTGAATCACCTACCAAGGGGAGAAAACACTGAGAGAAGAAAAGGAGCCACTTTTGTGATTTTAAGTATTTTCTTCTGATTTTTTGTTAAGTTTTACTGCTTTGGCGCCTATTTTTTGGCATTTTCCGGCTTGCTAAAGTTACTATCTGTAACAGTAACAGTACTTGGAACACATCTAGAGCCTGTTTACTGCATTTCCTGTGTTGCACTTAATTTAAAATAGTTTTTTTCTCTAAAAACTGCATTTTACCTGATTTTGGCCTAGCACTCAAGTGTGGGGTCATTTATTGCACTGCTGTGATTATTTTGCTGCTTGTGTATTTCTGCTACCTTTAAACTACAACAAAAAGAAAAAAAAATCTTGTTTTTTTCCCACTTTCTGAAAGTTAAGAAAGTCAAGTTACATATTTGCTGTTTTGAACTGTTTGGAAGTTTCTTGATGGCCAGTGCTTGCTTGGGCTAAAGGGAAGTCTCTGTGTTCACCAGTGGGAGTGGTTAACACTGAACAGCCTGCCTGTCCCTGGAGGAGTGGTTACTACCTAAAAGCTGTAGGTTTATTGGCCATTTTGGGTCAATTCTAAACTCCTTGATCTCTCTCTCTTAAAACCCTACAACTCTCTTTTTACGCGGTTTTGCACACTGAGCAGCATCGGGCAGCACCGCCTAAACAGGTTTAAACTATTCCAGGCTCCACAAAGTCTGCTCTTCACTTTTTCCCTTAGAACTGTTCAAACTCTCAAAGTAATCACTCTATTTTCTTTCTAAAGCCCTACTCTTGCTCAGCTCTTATAAGGAAACACTAACTAACTAATGCACTACACCCTCCTTGACTTCTCATAAGTATTATGCTCCCGATTGGTCCTTCCTGATCAAGTGAAAAATCAGTTCCCTTCCCTAATCTGATCAGTAAAAAAACAGTTCCCTATACTAATCTGGTATGTCCAAGGGTCAGTTTCAAGGTTACTTTCCAGGCCAGCTGGTGAATCTGGGAATTTTGAGGCAATATTACAATTGCCTTATGTACACAGACAACCCTCTCCTCCTTCCAACAAACTCTAATACATGTGAGAGATGCAGTTACACAGCCAAACTGGAGGCAGAGCTCTCTCAACCTAAGACTGGCACAGTCAGTCAGGAGGAAAAGGTAACCACCCGCACCACTAATCCAGTCTCACACAGACCTATTGCATCTGCATACCCAACACATAAACACACAAAAACATACTCGGAGGCTCTAAATAAAAATCTGCCTAAACAGCAAAGACCTCCTAAGCAGATATCCAAGCAACAGCCCTCAACAATACCCATGAATCACATATCTCACAAAATCAGTGTGCCTCACAGTCACAGCCCTTAAGGCCAAACAACACACCAAATACACTTGTTATAGGGGACTCTATTGTCTGGCATACTGACGTCCCACTCACCAGACTGAACAAGGAGAAGGTCACTGTAAGCTGCCTGTCAGGTGGCAGGATCTGCCACATAACGCAAGCACTCAGGTCACTCCAAAGTAAGTACAAGTATGACTCCGTCATTGTCCATGCTGGTGTGAATGACCTGAGATGTACCTCCCTGGACTACATGAAAAGAGACATAGAGGAGCTCTCTGACCATGTAGCCCAGGCTGGTATGACCCTGACCTTGAGTAATATCTTGCCCTCACCAAGAAAGATGCCACAGTATAAAGACAAAATGATCAGTTTCAACAATTGGCTAAAGTATTGGTGTCATTCAAAGGGGATCCAGTGTCTGTCAGCCTGGGATGACATGCTGGACAAGCCACGTTGCTTCACTTAGGCTTTTGTATACTAGCCAAGGCTCTTGCCACCCCCATAGTGCCTTTTTTAGGCAAGGCTCAAAGGACAAACCCATCTCCATAGACAACCCAAGGATAAAAAAACTAAAGGTAATGCTACTCAATGCCAGAAGTCTAAACCTCAAGATGCATGCACTCGAGGCTCTCCTCAGTATGGAGAAAATTGATGTCTGTGCAGTAACAGAAACCTGGTTCAAAGCTCCTGAGAGCACCCCAGAACTACCAGGTTATAACTCATACCATGTGTTTCAGCCCCAAAACTCGGACCGAAGCACAAAAGGAGGGGGAGTATCTATATTCATCAAAGATACCTACACCTCCAGGTTAGTGGCACTGCAGGAAGCATCAGAAACCATCCATGTGCAACTAACAGTGGGCAAAACTGCCTTTCAGTTTGTAGCCTGCTACAGAACACCCTCCCTATTACAGAAACCCCACTTGGCATTCCTGAAAACACTGGAGAATATGAAGGTCTCTCCAAACACTATGTTATTGGGTGACTTCAACTACCCAAGCATTGACTGGGAAAACTACTCAAGCCCAAATACCCTCGCCCAATGGTTCCTTGAATTTATAAACTCTAATGCAATGGAACAACTGATCACCACTCCCACAAGAGGGAACAACATATTGGACCTGGTCATCACCAACATGGGGACTCTGTGTTCCACACCAGAGGTAAACCCCTCATTGGTAAGATCAGACCATAAACAAATTTCCCTGGATATCCATATCCCGTCCCCACCCCCAGCCAAGGACATCACTGTAAAGAATTTCGCAAAAGCCAACTTTGCACTTCTCAAGACTGAGGTGGAATCCTTCAAAGCCCCTGGGCCAGAGGATAATACAGCCCAATCCACAGAATCCTTTACAAATGCATTCTATGAGCACCTGCAGGAATGCATGGATCGTGCTATCCCAAATAAAACCAAGACTCACTCCTCCAAATACAGGAGACCGGTCTGGTGGACCCCGGCCATAAATAAGCTACACAACAGAAGGAGGAAGCTACTATATGACAGAACAAAATCCCAAAAAGGGAAGGCATCTCTGATCAGTATTAGCAGGAAACTTCGATCCCTCATAAAATCATCAAAGGTCAGCTTCGAAAGAAAAAGTACCCTAGACACTAAAGATAATCACAAGGCCTTCTTTAGTTATGTCAGGAACATGGGGGGAAACTCCCAGATATGCTCTGAATTGTTGCATAACAGTACAAAATATACCAAACCTACAGACATAGCCAACATCCTGGCAGACAGATTCAGTGCAAACTCCCCCCCCCCTTCTCCCCAAAGGAGCAAATGCCTATCCCAACTGAATGTAACCTCCCTGACATCACAGATGCACAGGTGAAAGCTGCCCTCTCCAAAGCAAAAAACACAGCATCTATGGGACCAGACGGTGTCCCAGGCTGTGTCTTACATGAGCTCCAAGAAGAACTGAACCCTCACATTAAGTCACTGTTCAAACTTAGCCTTACTACAGGATATGTACCCAAAGAATGGCGTACAGCTACAGTGGTCCCACTCCACAAAGGTGGTGCCACAATGGACCCCGGAAACTATTGCTCCATAAGCCTGACTAGCCTGGTCTGTAGAGCTATAGATTGTATTATCATGGAACTCATAAACAAAGACATTGGGAGCCTCCAGACACTGGACCCTACCCAATTCGGCTTTGTTAAGGGCAGATCTTGCCTCTTAAACCTAGTTGATTTCTTTGAAACAGTTACCAAAGCCATAGATGAGGGCAAGGTAGTCCACACAGTCTACCTGGACCTCGCAAAAGCCATTGATACAATACCCCACTCGGGCATCATAAATAAGCTTACCAACTTAAATATCAACCCCTATATCACAAGATGGGTTGCAAACTGGCTCAGAGATAAAACCCACATGGTCAGAATCACAGGTGCCTTGTCCGAATCCAAACTAGTTACAAGTGGCATCCCACAGGGCTCAGTTCTGGGACCTCTCTTGTTCGGTATATACTTCTCTGAGTTTCAGGCTAACACGGGGAGATTATGTCTGACAAAGTTCGCAGATGACTGCAAACTGGGGGCCATAATCGAATCTCCAGCTGACACAAGCATCCTCCAAAAGGATCTCACAGAGACAAATGCTTGGTCCCAGAGCCATGGCTTCAAGCTAAATGCTAAAAAGTGCATAGTCATCCCCTTTGGGAAAAACAAGATGCCCACAAATTACCACATAGGTGGTAATCCATTAAGTACGGAAGACGCAATTAGAGATTTGGGGACCAATGTAGATAGTAATCTCTCCTTTGATAATCACGTTTCCAAAGTGGTTAGAAAGACCTTCTATATAGCCCACCTTATCATAAAAGGGTTCGCATCTAGATCAAGCGAGGTCATTGTGCCCCTCTACTCGTCACTCATCAGGCCCATAATTGAATACAATGCCCCTTTTGGGATGTACCTTACCCGACACCTGCAGCAACTGGAGAGACCCCAAAAGTACCTTACCAAGAAGATCATGGGCTACAATCAGATGTCCTATGCAGCTCGACTAAAGAAACTCCAGCTCTACTCAGTTGCTTACCGCCTACTCAGAGGTGATCTATGCCTGATGTACAAAGCCATGTCAAACCCAGAATTAATGGACATGTTCCACCTCAAAAAATCCAAGTCCCTTAGAGCTACATGCTCCAGGGACCTAAACCTCAGCACAAAAATAAATAGGACATGCTGGAGGGACAAATTAATTTCCCAGAGGCTCCCCTCACTCTGGAATAGAATCCCAATTCATGTTAGACATAGCCCCTCGCTGACCCTCTTCAAGTGAAATCTGGATGTGTGGATGTGAAATCAGAAATTCACCCCTGGGATCTCTTCTGTGTCCCTGCTAGACAGAGGCACAGTAAACTAATCTTAAAAGGGTAACTTCTGTGACCTACTTTACAGAGGCACAGTAGGATAATCTAATAGGGAGGCTGAAGCCAAATACACTCTGGCTAGGCTTATAAATGCCCTAGGGCAGATAGCCTAGTATCTACCTATGAACCTATGAACCTATATCAAAAATTATAAAAAGAAGATAAAATTATACAAACAGTCAATACTATACTGTGACACCTGTGCACTGGCCCAGCAATCAAGGAGCCTCAGTCCTCACCACTAACACCAGTGAGGGGCGTCCATATAGGGAAAGGATAATAAATACACACACACACACAGTAAAGTTCAATTTCCCTTAAGAGCACACAGAGACCACAGTCAGTCTGTGGCTGGTTTCTCCCTTTCTCTCCAGGTCCCCAATAAGACTCCCCACTGCCACAGCTATAGGATCCAGATCTCAGCCTAGCAGGCAAGCTAAAACCTCCAGCACCCTGTCTGTCCAACCAGTGCTTCGTTTCCCTGCCCAAGTAGCTGACACACACACACTTTGAGATAAGAGTTATATACAACCACACAGACACTCCTGAGGAAGGCTGGCACAGGTTCTCCAGCTGTGCCCTTTTTACCCAGACTATACAGTAGTACCACTTGCCACCACCCACTAATATTTATCAGCTACTCAAAGGCCCTTATTAAAGGATGTCCAATTATAACTGTGCAATATTATTATCCAAATGGTAAGTGTGACTGAACAGCAAGGTTTATTTGGAGTGACTTGGTACAGTATCACTATATATATAATGTACTCTAGAGCTTAAATTATCTCTACACAAAACAGCCACAGTTGAAATGTTTAAAAGTATTTAATAATAAATAATAAAAATACAAGACAATACTTCTTACTACAAAGTGCTAGTCAAGAGTTCAGAGATCAGAGAAATGTTTAAAATAATACAGTAGAAAAGTTCTGACATCACAGAAAAACACTTAGTCTTCTTCTTCTTCTTCTTCTTCTTTTCCCAGTTAGGGGTCACCACAGTGGATCACCTGTCCACTCATGACTGGCAGTGGAGTTTTACAGTATTGAGTTGCCAGCCTAGCACCCAACCTTCCACAGAAGGCACACACATGCATGCACTCATGCCTAGGGCCAATTTAGAGTGTCCAATCCACCTACAACATGTCTTTGGGATGTGGGACGAAACTGGTGCACCCGGAGGAAACCCACGCAACCACAGGGAAGACATGCAGACTTCTCTGAGAAGGCACTCCAGCCAAAGATTGAACCAGAGAACTTCTTGCTGTGAGGTGGCAACACTAACCACTGCACAAGCGCGGCTGCCCAGAAAAACACTTAGTCTATTCTTCCTAATTCCTAGTTATTTCTAAGAGAAATACTAAAGTCTAAGATCCTACTTGTATATAGATACAGGCAGTGCTGGTGATGTTGGATGTTCTGAAGACAAATGCTCTAATGCTCTCATTCTTTTTCTCCTTAAATTGATAACACAGTACCACTGATTCATTTCAGATTACAACATTTCTTTCTGGTTCCCAGGCTAACAGACTCTCAGAGGTTAATACCCCCTTTGATCTTGCAGCTGATCAGGAACCAGAGCAATAAAAGAAATTATACATGCAAATTCTAGCCATTAACTCTGGCCTCAAAAGAATAGGCAGAATTCCTTCATCCAGACATATCGGCTCTGAGTTTTGACATCAAAGGATTGACTTGTCAGCTTTGTTACAGCAGACTGCACTGTTGTTACATTTTTGCAACTTCACATTTAACACCATTTTCCCCATTTAAGAGAACGAGCCTGTGGCTTATATTAATATTTACAAATGACAGAATTATCTACAAAATTCTATCTGACTAGGTTGGCAGCCTTCACCTATCTTCACAATTACAAAATGTTTGTTCTCAAGAATTTACACAATCAATGAGAATGACATTATTTTTACAAAGAATTTCAAATTATTAAAACATCTAAATGAATATAATGCTACACAGAACTGGAATACTTAAGTATCACATTAGCTGTTTGTAGTCTTCCCATTATTCATTATGAATCTGAAGCATTCATAAAAACAAAAGGTTTAGTCCTTTGTCAATTCTAAATATGTTATTAGCCCAAGACTATGTTAATATTACTAATATGAACATAGATAAGACCATGTAGTGATACAGTCTGAAAAGAGGCTGTATATGTGATTGACAGGGACTATGGTCTCAGGATCTGCACTACTCTTACCTATTTATATGTGATGCTTCTTGCTTTAGTTGCATGTTGCTGTCCCTAATAATATACAATGGGGTGGCTGGCCTTACGAGCATATTATTAATGCATTCTGCTGCGTTAGGTGACAGACAACACCCTTCAGGTCCTACAAAGATTTATACTGGACAACTACAAATCAGAACTTTGATCACTAACATCCTACATATTCAAAACCCGCGGTAGTGGTGCTGCAGTAGCGTTGTCGCCTCACAGCAAGACGTTGTCCCGTTCGATTCTCAGCTAGAGCATCTTCTGTGTGGAGGCATGCATGAATGGGCATACCTTCATTGAAGGTCATGCATCAGGGCTGGTAACTCGGCACGTAAAAATCCACTACCAAACATTAGCGGACCGGAGTTCCGCTGTGGCGACCCCTAACCAAACCAATAAGCCAAAAGACACAAGAAGAATGTCCAGTGTCATTGTATATGAGTTTAATAAAAATTATTGAATCTTGACCAAGAATATTTTGTACATAAATATGCACATACTTCCAGGAATGTGAATCATATTTATCAGTACTAAATGACACCTTTCTTTTCAATCATAATTCTGCATCCATTTAGATGAGCTATCCTATAAAAAAACTATTTTTTTCCACTTAAAGCAAGTCACCCATTAAACTGTTTTATGGAAGCAATAGTTTGAGCAATAGCACTTTATAAGGCAAAAAAACAACAATTTTCAGTGTACCCTTCTAATATATATTCCCATAAGCTGACAAAAATCAATAAGCACAACATTTAAGATGGAAGAAAGTCCTTTACTTGAAAAAGGAAATGAAGCATCACACTTGTAAAATCAAACATACAAGCAGCTTTAAGATTGCAGAAAAAACATTCAAAGCAAGTTTGTTTAAGCAGACATATTTCATAAGAAGAATTCTAACTAGCATGTTATCTGAACCTGCTTCTATATGTAGCTAATGGTATACACTTGATTTCTACTTACCTTAGTCTTAGAATTCAAAAATTCTTGGATGCTTTCAGAAACAATTGCAATACAATCTGAACTCCACCTCCATCCCAAAATGCAGTTCACCTCCTAGTACAGATGGAAGGCAGTATCTGAGTCAACAGTTGTTTTCTCTCTAGTTCAAAAGCCCAAGCCCTTCATCACTGATTGAATTCAAAAGTGACTGATAATATTTTACTCTGATTGTCTTTCAGCTTATGGGGGGGGGGTGAGTCGAATAAGAAATGTACATATGTATCATACATTTAATTTCAGCTTCATCAGTTTTGTTGTTTTTCCACTGAAAGCAGTTTCACACTCAGTAAGGTTTCCTTTTTATTCTTTGCATTTTATATGCTGCAGGATTTACAATATCTCCAGTTTATGAACAAAGGGGATTACATTTACATTATCTTAAACCTGCTTCTCCACAATTCTTCCTCTTTTATTAAACTCGAGTAAGCTCCAGAGAGAGCCGCAAGAAGTAAAGCTTGGGGTAAAAGCACAACTGAAGTGACATCTGTCTAGTTCTTTGTTTTGAAAGACTTCCTGCATTTGTGCTAACCAGGTGTAGTGCATTTGTTCTGTGTACCTGGTATCGTTTTGCCCTGATAGATTAACCTGTTCATTTGATTGTACATTGGGCTGTTATACCTGCATATACAGTGCTCTACCAGCAGGGTATTCTCTGGCTTTATTCCTTCCTTACAAACCTTATGATGTTATTCACATATTCACAAGTTTTCCAGTACCCTCACGCATCTTTTCTAATGATGGGCCAATATCAATTTTGCAGAGGTCCTTCTTTGCATGTTTCATGCTTGTATGGCAAAAAAGATATATTATGAGCTATGACTAAGGGTATCTGTTAGTGGTTCTTTGGGGCTGTTAGCAACTATACCACTTTTCTTCACTAGCAGCCTCCTTCAGACATCCATTTTCGAAACAATAATCCCATTTTCCTGTATACACACACCTCTTTGCCCTTGAAAATAAGGATTTTCCTTGATTAGCTTCCACAAGTTCTGTAAAATGGAATTCAGGAATGATGCCTATTTTAACTCTGGCTGTCTTTCTCTCTTTGTGATTCTTCCAGCTCCCCGTCCAATGGAATTTCAGTATTTTATGACAACCATAGTTCACATTTACTATTACTTCCTTGAAGTTGTTCTTTTCTGTGGACGTCTAGTACATTCTGAAAGCTCAGTATCACTCTTCTTGCTACTTACTAGCAATGCCATCTCTATTAGAGATGTCACTGTTAACTGTGTCTCCCCATTTAGAGATGTCACTATTAACTGTGTCTCCCCATTTAGAGATGTCACTATTAACTGTGTCTCCCCATACTAATATTCCTACATGCTTGTCTCTATGTGTGGCTGCATGTAACTATGTGTATACAAGATAGTGTTGGAGAAAAATCATCATGTTGCCTATTGCCAAATGCAAGCAGTGGATATCATCAGGAATGTCATCAGATACTAGCATCTGGTTGTCTTCCTGCCCTGCCACCCTTACTAGTTAATGGAAGTCTTAGCAAAAGGAACGGTGCTCCTCCCATGGCTATAATTGAAGTGGGCCAAATGAACAAGTAATGTTCCACTCCACCATCTGCAAGCTCAACAATAGTTAGGTGAAATGTTGTATCCCTCTTAGCAATGCTTTCTTTACCATGTACCAGAATAGGAGAAAGATCCTTGTGATAATCTACAGCAATTGCAGTTGGAAGAAAGTCATCACTATCTTAGTGCTAAATCTCTTAGCTATGTCACAGACCTTTATTTTACTCTACTCTGTATCCCTTGATGTGTGGAACATACATGCCTGATTTAATTTCAAAGGAACGTTTTTATTCCAAAACCTTGACACATACTTAAGCCAGTTTGTTCACCCTTTACCTGTGGTGTTTGTCATGAAGATTTAGACAGCCCCAAAGATTTTCTTATATCCATGTGTAACGCAGGGTACCCCTTTATGTGTAGTTGTGCATTACTAGCTAGATAGAGGGTACCCTTTTCTCCATTTTGTCAACACTGTTACATTTCTGTTCATTTAACTAGAACTTCATACCATCACACAAAGTTCTGAGTGCTTGCTATCTCTTCATAAAATCTCCAAACATTTCAAAAGCAGTGTGTTGAGATCTGGTCACCAAACTATTAATGCAATTACTTATTTATTAAATGAAATCATTGACACTATCTTCTGTTTTTCTCCTTATTTCCTTTAAGCCTTCACAGTAAGTTTAAACATTTGAACAAGACATTTTTAACCTTACCATATGCATACCGATCTGTATCAGTCATCTTGCTCAGTGTGTACACTACCTTACTCATGAAGAATTAAGACTGATTACCCTTGCTAAGTTTTGTACTTTATATATGAATGCAGTCATATGTTGCAATAAAACTATCAGAGCCATGCTTCTCTTTATTCCAATGAAACAATTTAGGACTAACTTTGACATCTAGAACATGCTTTTCATCCCTGTTTCTTAAATGTCTTTGCTGACCTAATAATGGTGGATATTTTTTTCCCCATTCTTGAATGACATAATGTTTGATATCTGTCATCATTTCCTTATTATAACCTCTTTCTTTAAATAATTCAGTTATATATTCTAATTCATCCACCATTTCCTCATACCTAGATGTCATATGGGCTGCCCTTATGCATTGCCCTTTAAATATATTGTACAGCTGTTTTCTAGGATGGTTACTCGTATACTGTAAATAATCATTAGAGAATGTACTTTTTCTATAAATACGAGATTTAAATCCTTTTTCATCGTGGAAAATAAAAGTATCCAAATAAGCTATACCATTTCTACTAACCATTATATCCACCATTATTAGGAATATACAAGGGAGGGAACAGAATAAGTAATAGTAAAGAAGTGAAAAGCACAGGAGTGAAATACCAACGTGCCTGTGTACTTGAATATGGTCCCCATGTATATTAGATTAAGAGAATTATAGAAAACAATTGGAAAACATTATTGGTGGATGAAGAATTGAAAGAGTTAGTGGGTAATAAACCACACTTTGTGTATAAGATGGGATGTAACCTTAAGAAACTTTTGGAGCAAGGAGGGAAGAACAAAGAGGTGAATACAATAAACAGCAATAATAAATCCACCAGTAGATGTGGAAGTTGCAATCATTGTTCTGTTATAATGGAAGAAGGTGAAACTATTTTAGATAATATAAACAACACTAAAATAAGATTTAGACAGGGCAATTGCAACACGAATTATGTGATATACATAGCAAAGTGCAGTGCATGTCCTGGATACTATATAGGAAAGACAGAAAGACCTTTTAAAAAGTGAATATATGATCACCTATACAGTATCAAAAAGAAGGATTGTAATAATGCACTGTATAGACATACAGAAAAGTATGGAGAAATACATAAATTTAGATTTGCCATATTAGAACACATAAAATATAATCCAAAAGGAGGTAACAGGAAGCAAACCTTGGGATTTAGAGAAGTATGGTGGCAAGTATACAGACGCATCAACCCCACCAGGTATGAATGATTATATATCAATTAAACCAATATTAACTAAAAGATCATAGTGTGAAGCAAAATGTAAGAAACGTAGTATTGACAGTAATATTCGTATTAATAGTTATTTTACCAAGTAGGTTTGGTCATATGAATTGTAAATACGTTTATTAAATTGTACAGAGTTATTTAATGTTTACAAGTGTTTTCTACATAAATAATTTTTGCACATATTATTTTATATGTATATTTTTTATATTTAGTCAAACATTTTTGTATAACAAATACTTATTTATATAACCAGAAAGTACGTATATATTAGGTTTTAAATAGAGAATTTATATTTTACAATTGTAAGTAAAAAAAACCTAGTATATATTTTCAAGTACATATTATTAGTATGTTGAGTATTAATGAATTTTAAAAGTGTTACATAGTATAAATATACAAATATGTACATTTAGTGATATCACTTTAAGGGCAGACCATTTTTTTAATTTTTTGGCGCCTAAAAAGTCATTTAAATGTTTTCGACAGTTGGTAACATTGTTCTGATAAAGCCCACATACAGTGGGTGAAAGCACTTAACTATTTTAACTTTGTTTTACTTGATGGAATAAATTCCGGTTCGTTTTTTTTAAAATAAAAGATAAATTCACAGGTGTTTGCACAGCGTTTCCTCTGTGATAGTAATGTTACATTTACGGAGAAGCAAGAGGTACTTGTCATGTTCAACGTTATATTTATTCACTTGTTCAGACTACTAAGCTATCTCCATTTTCATTGGATTGAATCTTAGTTGTACCCATGATCCATATATATCTATATATATATCTATATCTATATATATATCTATATATCTATATATATATATATATATATATATATATATATATATATATATATATATATGTGTGTGTGTGTGTGTGTGTGTGTGGGTGTGGATGTGTGTGATGAAAGTAGGGTGTAGTCTGACCATCTGCAACTCTATCATCAATTTATATGTGATGGTGCAGGCTTTAAATCTAAACCACTAATACCAAATAATACAAAACTGGTCATTGAGCTTATGGTAAATGTGCACAGCCACCTTGAGTAACAGGCAAACACATGTCACAGCAAAACAAGTTTCACACTGTACAGTTACAGATCAGAGCTATAATCACTATCTGTCCAGGATTTTACTCACTTCATACAGAGCTCAGTGCTTACCAGTGCAAGCTTACCTAAAATAATTGAAACTTGAGCAAGATTATTTTGCTCACACACACACACACACACACACACACACACACACACACACACACACACACACACACACACACACACACACACACACACACACACACACACACACACACACACACACACACACACACACACACACACACACACACACACTGGTTAATTATTTCATTCCAGTACCCAGTAACAATTTCCTCTCTATTTTTTTATAATAATGCAGCCACCAGCTGGATAAACTGTCATATGAAACATGCATTTGTTTGTTTTCCTTTAAAGTAAGCCAACTATTAAATATTTGCATGGTAGCAATAGCCTGTGCAGTAACTCTGTGAAAGGTGAAAATCAACAATTATTACTACATATTTTCAGTGTACATACACTTAAACTAATACAAATTAATTAATTGCCAGCAACAAACATTTACAATTTAATAAAAAATATTTTCTTTAAATAAAAATAATATGCATTCCACATCATAGAATTCTCCAATGGACATCAGAAACCCTCCCCCATAAAACCATTATACTAATCATATTAGCCTTTATGGATTCTCACAACTTATACAAACCCCTAGTAGGGTAGACAAAACCTCAAAGAAAGAATCAATACTTGACTGGATTCTCACAATCATCCATCTTTCAACCATAATCTCGGTACACTACCTAACACTCTAAGCGACCACCTCCCAACCTCCTTCATCAAAGACCAAACTAAAATCACTAGAACTAGCTCTCTTAAATACATCAGATACGCTAAAAACGTCAGGACTGATGACCTTAATACAGCCCCTAAACACTCTAACTGGTCCCCTCTTTTAACACTTCCTTTAGATGAAGCAGTTGAGTATTTCAACACTATCTTCTTAGGCCTTCTCAACAAACTTGCTTCACCAAGACAGACCCGCACTAAAACCATCAATGCCCCATGGCTTACCAAGAGCACTAGGCAACTTATGAGACAAAGGGACAAAGCATGGGACACCTGGTGCAAAAACAAAACTACTCCTAATAGCCAAACATTCTTACAACTGAGAAACACTGTAAAAAAACAAATCAGACTAGACAAACAAAAATACTATAGTGAAATTCAAATTAAGCATAATACCAACCAAGAAATGTTCTGGGATACTATAAACAGTATTCTCTCACTAGGTAAATCACTAACTACTCATGCAAACATAGACTCCACCTCTATAAACACAGTCACCTAATTCAGTGAGTTCTTTACCAACTCTATTTTAAAGTTGTCAACAGACCCATCCTCCTCAACCCCACCTATACTATATAACCCATCAAATAATGCCAACTCATTCACCCTTGAACCTGTACCAACTTACACCATTTATAGACATCTTACCAAACTTAAACCCACCACTTTAGCAGTAGACAAACTACCTGCCAAATTCCTACAAATTGCCGCCAAAGCCATTTCCTACCCATTCTCTATAATTATTAACAGATCAATCTCTGAACAAAAGATGCCACTTCTCTGGAAAATCTCCTGCATTATACCAATTCACAAAGGGGGCAACTTCACTGACCTAACAAACTACCACCCTATAGCTATACTTTCCCCACTGGCTAAAATACTGGAAAGAATGTATCCACACCCAGGTCCTTACACATCTCCTCTCCAACCATCTTCTTCCCAAAACTCAACACAGATTCCACCCCAACCATAGCACTACCACTGCACTCATCCTTTTATTAACCTAGTAAATATGCAACACAACAATGGCCAACTAGTGTCTGCAGTTTTCATTGCCTTATCAAAGGCGTTTGATACAGTTTCCGATACAAAACTAATAACATCACTCTCAGAATCAAAACTAACTACCTCCACTCTATTATGGTTTCAAGACTACCTCTTCCAATGCCAACAAGCTGTTCAGTGGAAAACCTCCCCTTCCCCCCTACTTCCTGTAAAACTAGGAGTACCACAAGGATCAGTCCTAGGACCCCTACATTTCCCTATATTTACAAATAATCTTCATAAAGCCGCCCCTCTAGCAAACCTGGTTCAATACCATGATGAATCCACCTTAATCTGCTCTTTCCCCACCCTCCAGAAACTTCAAATCAAGACACAAGAAGCCTTTACATCTATCGAAACCTGGATTATAAACTCCCAGCTAATACTAAATCCTAAAAAGACCCAACTTATGATCCGTCATCGTTCCAAAGCAGCAGCACCTTCTACCCATTCTCTATTTCTGCATCAAATAATACCCTATCTCCCCATCACACAAATAAAATTACTAGGGGTCATTATTGACAATAATATGAAATCTGACAAACACATAGCTCATACAATAAGCAGAATCAACAAGAAATAGGTACTCTTTACAGATGTAAAAACTTGCTAAACAGCAACAGTAAAGTTACCCTAGCTCATACCCATCTTTTCTCTACCTTACTCTATGCTTCACCTGTCTTAATTAATCTAAACAAGAGTGATTTAAACAAGCTATCAGTATGCTACAACAAAATAAGAAAAATTCACCAGAAATTTATCATACCGCACCCACCACTGTCAGGCACAAAAATAGCTTTCCTGGCTGGAACTCCCTAACACCATAGCTCTAAACCAACTTCTTCTAGTTCATCAAATACTGTACCAGCCTGACAAAACTCCAGCCATACAAGACCTGATCACCCTCTACTCCAATAGCCGAGAACTTAGATGCACTAACAAGGGACTAATCACAATCTCCAAAAAACATTACAGCTCTGGTGACTCCCTGTATTCTAGCAACATTGCCAAGGCTTGGAACTCCCTCCCACTACAAATCAGGTTACAACCTAACAAAACCATCTTCAAAAAAAAACTTATTTTAGACTATAACAAGGCATTCTATTTTTCTTCTGATTTTTTGAAAATATATTCTTTTCAACAAAAACATTTATTTTTTTTGGTCACAAATGATATCTAATAATGATCTGAAATCGATTAACTTACTGAAGAATGAATATAATTTTGACACAACATCCTGGTTGGATCTCCAGGAAAGTAGAAAATATGTATCCAATAAACTTGGCTCTATGACTTTATCAACTAAAAGTTCAGTTCCTAAATTAATTCAGTATATGGTGCTGTCTACAAATCATAAGTCACCAACTAAAAACATTTTATCTCACTTATATAAGGCAATTAAAATGGATCTAGATAAAGTATCAGATAATTATTGAAATTATTTCTCCCTAATTTATAATTGTCCCGCAACAGAGAAAGCCAAATTACACATATTACAATCGGGTCTATATTAGAACATCGAACATTCAAAATGTTGAGTGTTCTAATATCAAACCCTAGCAATCGAGAAAAAAATATCGAACATTCGGAACAGCAATTTTTTTCCTAGGGAAAAAATTTGCTGTTTTAAAACACATACACACAACACAAGCACACCAAACAAGCAGCAATCCACACACATACACCAAAACTCTTACACCTAACCCTACACTAAACTATACATACACCACTAACTATCCACTTACCATAACCCAAACCCTATCCCTAAGGTCTGATACTATTGCACAGTCACCACACCAGTGCCGTAACCTTAACTCACCTAACCCGCCCTAACCCACACGTCCACACAATCGCACACTTACCTGACCCACGTCCTAACCCTAACTCACCTAACCCGCCCTAACCCACACGTCCACACAATTGCACACTTACCTGAACCCGACCCGTAACTTTCCACCAGAGTGCTGAAAATACTGAAGCAAGAGAAACGGTCAACCAAATTAATTCCCTAGGAAAGAATTCAGTTTCCTGTTACTTCGATATTTTCAGCGTTCGCTGAAAATGGGTCGATATTAGAACACTCAACTTTTCAAATGTTCGATGTTCTAATATAGACCCTTACAATCTGCTAGTGTAACCACTTCTTCACTAAGATGGAACATTTTCACATGGCGATATTTGCATAGATCTTTTATAACCCCATTCTCTTTAAACAAATTTAATAAGAAAAATGTTGACTGCCAGAGGTGTAATAATGTAGTTAACGCTGATTGGGCCCATGTGGTATTTGATTGTACAGAATTAAATAATTTCTGGAAAGACATTAATCACTTTTTAAAAGCAATTTTTACAGATAATTTTTACTCTCAAAATCTTTTGTTTTGTTTAACACTCCTGTTCCTAATTGTATTACAGAAACTGATCAGCCTCTGTGCTTGTCCATTTTATCAGTAGTCAGGTACAAGAAACTAGAAGTCTAAATCTTCTCCCTCAGCAAATGAATTGAAAAATCTACTCTTTGAAGTATGTAATTTAGAAATATTGACCAAAAGAGCAAGATCCTTTAGGAATACTATTGTAAATAATATGTGGAAGAAAGTTTATGATTTGTTAGATAAATAATTTAATAGTAATGTATCAATTTTTATAAGAATTTTAATTTGCTAATATGTTTTTGTGGAAAGTGTCACTGTATGCACTTTAAATGTGTTTGCTTTTTCTTCACTGTCATTAGTAAGCATATTCAAAATTGTACATAACTCAAGATAGCCAGCCTGAACATAAACCCCTATGTCACTTAATGGGTTGCCAATTGGCTCATGGACAGAACCCACATGGTGAGAGTTGCGGGAGTTAGGTCTGACTCTAAACCGGTTACAAGTGGTGTTCCCCAGGGCTCAGTCCTAGGACTCCTCCTGTTCGGCATATACTTCTCAGAGGTACAGGCAAGCACAGGAAGACTATGGCTGACCACTGACTGCAAACTAGGGGCTATAATTGACACTGAGGCTGACACAGACATCCTCCAAAAGGGTCTCACTGAGTCGGATACCTGGTGTAAAAATCATGGCCTCAAGCTAAATGCCAAAATGTGCATAGTCATCCCCTTTGGAAAAAACAAAGTACACACAAACTACCACATAGGTGGTAGCCCCCTAAATATGGAAAACGTAATAAGGGATCTGGGTAAGTAATCTCTCCTTTGATAATCGCATTGCCAAAGTGGTTAGAAAATCCTTCTATGTGGCCCACCTAATCACAAAAGGGTTTGCATCCAGATCAAAAAAGGTCATCGTGCCCCTCTACTCATCAGTCATCAGACCCATCATAGAGTACAATGCCCCATATGGAATGTACCTTACAAGACACCTGCAATAGCTGGAAAGACCATAGAAGTACCTCACCAAGAGGATCACTGGCCTCAAACAGATGCCCTATGCAGCTCCACTGAAGAAACTCCAGCTGTACTTGGTTGCATACCGCCTACTCAGAGGTGATCTCTGCCTGACATACAAGGCTATGTCCAACCCAGAATTGATGGACATACTCCACCTAAAGAAAACCATATTCCCTCCAGCCACATGCTCCAAGGATCTAAACCTCACCACAACAATAGATAGGACGTGCTGGGGGAATAGATTCCTGTCCCAGAGACTTCCCATGCTCTGGAACAAGATTCAAATCTACATTAGGCAGAGCCCCTCACTAACACTCTTCAAGAGAAACCTTGACGAGTGGATGGGAAAAAGAAAGTTTACCTCGGGGATCACTTCAGTGGCTCTGCTGGACAGAGGCACAGGGAACTAATCTAAGGGGGCGGCGAAAGCTAACACATTCTGGCTAGGCTTATAAATGCCTTCAGGCAGATAGCCTAGGATGAACCTATGAACCTATGATAATGTTTGTTTTATCTATTTCAATTCAATAAAGCTATTTAAAAAAACAGCTCATTTCCCACCTAAACAACTCCTGGACATACAACTGCCTAGCACCTGGCTGACATATTCTAACTCCTTTCCCCTACCCACTATCCAACCTCCTCTCTATAACTCCCACAGATGCACTATATATTATCACATGTTACATGTAACTACCTAGCACCTGGCTGACATATTCTAACTCCTTTCCCCTACCCACTGTCTAACCTCCTCTTTAAAACTCCCACAGATGCACTATATATTATCACATGTTACTTGCAACTGCCTAGCACCTGGCTGACATATTCTAACTCCTTCCCCCTACCCACTACCCAACCACCTCTTTAAAACTCCCACAGATGCACCATCTATTATCACACATTACTTACCAACTCACTGCTGCCTACTCCCCTCTGTCCCATCTATACCCACTAACTCTCCCATAGACTAAGTTGAAAAGCTTTCCCTTAAAATGTCAATGCGCCTCTTATGAACTTGTCTTTATTCTCTTCCTTTTTTAGTTTTCCTCTCTTGTCTTATCTTCAGTACATATTCAAGATTATCTCTCTAAACATACTGTATGAACAACAATCAAATTTTACTACCTGCTATACTTTTAATCGTATGTCTAAACCACTACGCTTATGTAAATATCTTATGCAATCATATGTTAGTGTCTGCCATATTTTTATAAGTGAATGTGTAAACTACAGTGCTCATGTAAATGTCTTATGTATAGTATGTAAAGTATGTTAGCAATTGTTCTGGAGCTTTTCTCCCTGGGCCTCTGCTGTAAATGGACAGCTGTGTCCAGTAGGACCTCCTCGGTAAACACATGTAAAATAAATAAATAAATAAATCATAAAATGAAATATGGAAACAGCTTTAAACATGCATAAGAAAAATACAAAATAAATGTGGTCAATAAGAAAAATTATATATAGAAGAATTCTGACTAACACATATCCTGATCCACCGCTTTTAGCATTTGAAGAGTTATAACAAACTTCTATTTCTCATTTTGCTGTTCAAAAATAGCTGCACAATTGAACAAATTGAATGCAGTTTGAGGTATGTCCAGATATATAATCCTCTTGCATAGTACAGTCCAGAATTAAGACACTATCTGAGTTGTCAGTTGCCTTTTCTCTATTTGAAAGTTTCTGAGGCATTCCTTCCTGCTTGGACTCAAAAGTATGCGATTCTTCCTGTTCTTATAGTCATTTAGCTGGTTGGGGGAGAAGGCTGAATCCAATAATCTAGTGTCCAAATAAGGTAGTGTATCTTAGAGATGCTAATATTGGTACATTTGAGGAACACTTCAGGTTTCAGTTTCATCAATTTTGCTGTCTTTCTACCAAAAGACATTTTACAGTCAGAAAAGTTACATCTTTCATTTTCTATTTTTTATACATTGTACATGCTGCAGGATACAACCACCAGAGTTTTTATAATTAAAAGATTACATGAACTTTAGCTTAAGACAGCATCTTTACACAGCCCAATATAACACACATACATTCACATTTTCTCAGGTAGTCTATACAAACATTTACCTGATTATGTACTAGAACCTTACATTTCTTGATTCTGGCAGATATACGCAACTGAGTCTGAAGAATAAATGTTTATCAGAATTGGCCATGTGCTTATTATTATTTATATCAAAGATAATTATTTCTGCAGTACCCTGGCCAAACTTCTTTAGGCAGTATGACTCCCCAGAAAATAGACCACAGGTCTAGTTGGACTAGACTGGTCAGCAAAATATGCAGTGGATATAAAAAGTTTACACACCTCTGATAAATGACAGGTTTTTGTGATATAAAAAAATGAGACCGCAATAAATCAATTTCAAAACTTTTCCTACCTTTAATGTGACCTATAACCTGTACAATTCAATTGAAAAACAAACAAATCTGTCAGGGGGAAAATATAAAAAATAAAAAACATACAATAAACTGGTTGCGTAAGTGTGCACACCCTTAAACTAATACTTTGTTTAAGCACCTTTTGATTTAATTACAGCATTCAGTCTTCTTGGGTAGGAGTCTGTCAGCATGTCAAACCTTGACTTGGCAATATTTGCCCACTCTTCCTTGCAAAAGTACTCCAAATCTGTCAGATTGCGAGGGCAACTCTTGTGCACAGCCCTCTTCAGGTCACCCCGCAGATTTTCTATTGGATTTAGGTCTGGGCACTGGCTGGGCCATTCCAAAACTTTAATTTTCTTCTGGTGAAGCCATTCTTTTGTTGATTTGGATGTATGCTTGGGGTCATTGTCATCTTGAAAGGTGAAATTCCTCTTCATCTTCAGCTTTCGAGCAGAAACTTGAAGGTTTTGGGCCAAAAGTGACTGGTATTTGGAACTGTTCATAATTCCATCCACCTTGACTAAAGCCCCAGTTCCAGCTGAAGAAAAGCAACCCCAAAGCATGACACTGCCACCACCATGCTTCACCACGGGGATGTTTTTTTTTTTTTTTTTGGTGATGTGAAGTGTTTTTGCACCAAACGTACCTTTTGGAATGGTGGCCAAAAAGTTCAACCTTGGTCTCATCAGACCATAAAACATTATCCCACATGCTTTTGAGAGACATGATGTGTTGTTTTGCAAATTTTAGATATGCCTGGATGTTTTTCTGTGTAAGAAAAGGCTTCTGTCTTGCAACTCTGCCCCATAGCACAGACATACGTAGAATACTGGAGACTGTTGTTGCATGTAGTAGACAACCAGTACTTGCCAGAAATTCCTGCAGCTCCTTCAGTTTGCTGTAGATCTCTTGGCAGCCTCCCTGACCAGTTTTTGTCTTGTCTTTTCATAAATTTTGGAGGGACATCCAGTTCTTTCCAATGTCACTGTTGTCCCATATTTTCTCCACTTTTTGATGACTGTCTTCACTGTGTTCCATGGCATATCCAATGCTGTGGAAATTTTTTGTACCCTTCTACTGATTGTACCTTTCAACAATGAGATCCCTTTGATGCCTCGTAAGCTCTCTGTGAACCATGGCTTTTGCTCTAGCAGGCAACTGAGTAAGTGTCAGGAAAATCCTACTAGTACAGCTGAACTTTATTTGGAGTTAATCAGAGTCTCTTTAACTGATAGCAGGTGTGTACCCAAGAAGACTGAATGCTGTGATTAAATCAAAAGGTACTTCAGCAACGTATTAGTTTAAGGGTGGGCACACATGCAACCAGCTTATTGTATGTTGTTTATTTTTTATATTTTTTCCCCTTAGCAGATTTGTTTGTTTTTCAATTGAATTGTACAGGTTATAGGCCACATTAAATGTGGAAAAAGTTTTGAAATGATTTCTTGTGGTGTCATTTTTGTATATCACAAAAACCTGGCATTTTAACAGGGTTCCTAATAAATCAGTGAATGCTTAACTTAGAGAATGCTGTTTAATTGACCCTTTTTGTTCGAAATGGTGAAATCCTGAAAGCACAGAACAGCAATTTTTTTTCCCCAAGGGAAAAAAATCACTGGGCTGTTTTCGGGACTTTGCCATTTCCTCCACTGTGGTGCGATGTCGGAGTTGGTATATTTAAGTAGGGGGGGGTTGTGGGGCACAGCCCCCCCACATTGGGGGTGTGGGCTGCTAAGCCCCCCACTTTATTTTGTGTTTATTTTTACAGATCAGTGATTCTTTTCCCTGGGAAAAAATATCGCTGTTCCGCATGTTCGGCCTTTTGGTGTTTCGACATATTTGGGTTGATTATACATTATTCGCTAAGTGAGCATTTGCTGTTATAATATAGACCCTTTTAACAGGGGTGTGTAAACTTTTTATATCCACTGTAAATTAATAAAATGAAGAGCAGCTAAGTGTAGTAGCAAATAATAACACTTGACATGTATGTCCAGTTTAACACATACTGAGTCATATTGGCATATTGCTGATACATATTATTTCAGCTATACTAAATGGACTTTATGTCATTATGTCCAATCATACAAAGATAAGAAGAATGAAATGAGAATGAAGAGTTTAAGTGGGCTAATTCAGGAATCACAGCTGAAACTGAGATGTTCAAAACTGGCTTCCCAAATTGTTGCAGAAGCCCGGACTTCCTGTAACTGGGATGGGCTCCTGTTAGCAATGATGTAAGAATATAGCATTATGAAATAAATGCCAACATTCTGTCATGCTTTGGGGTTTCTCTTCATAGTAGATATCTTTTAATTATGCACATAAGTCACTCTTCTTTATTTTAAATTAGAACAGAAGAATCCCAACTTGACACAATTTGCTTTCATGATGTTAACACTGGTATCAGCTATTGGAAGGCTTACCCATGTCACTTTCTCAAGAGTTCTAAAAAACTTCTTTAACTACCATCTTTTGAGGAAAAACAAAGACAACCCATGGTTCATGTTTTTCTTTCTTGAATATTCAGAGGATTTCACTAAGTGAATGTCATAAGAAGGTTCTTTGCAATTATCTATATATAGAAATTGACATGCACCCTTTCTTACTACTTAAAGACTAAGACTCTACTAGTTTGCAAGACTGTGACACCTAGAATCTTGCAAATGCTCTCCTTAACTGGTCTTTCTACTTTTCCCTTATCTCAGATGGTTTAAAATATTTCCCTTGATATAATCTGCACTAAACTTTCTTGGAATGCACTCCATTGCCAACCATTAATTCTGAAGGTAACATTTTCTTTCATTTTAGCTGTTTTTCCCCATTTCATAACAATTTCACCATCTAATAAGCTATCCTTATTTGATAACTAAATTCCCAACAGATAGCTTTGAGAACTTGTATTAAATCTCTGATTTTCTTTCTTTGCTTAAAGGTGTAGTGTTGCAGTTGTCTAGCCTCCATTCACAGGTATTCCTTCCATTTCTTTCATCATTCTGGTTGTCTTCCTCTGAACACACTATTCTGTTTTTTTTTCTTCCTTCAGAACTCAGCACAGTATTCCAGTTGACTCTGTAGTAATGACCTTTAAAGAAGGAGGATCGGCACATTGTCCCTCAAGCCTATGACCTAAAGGTGCAGCCCAGTGTTCTGCTCTTGCTGAGCCCTTCCAGCTGCAATGATCACTACCAAGCCTTTTCTTGTGCCATTGTGATCTCTTCCTCAGGATTCTATCCTACTTCTGGGATGATGCTTATCAGGTGTACCACCTTGCACCTAAACACAGTTTCCACCTGATATCTCATGCTGTTAGCCACTTGTAGTTCTTCAATAGACTAGTTTCTTGTCAACAGTGGTAGCTCTATTTTAGTGGCATCCAGGAGGAGTTTAGTACTGTTGCAAGCAAAATCAACAGTACAGACCCAAGGACTGATCCTATGGCAAACCATTAACCTTTGCCCTTTTTTTTTGTTACCACCATCCATACAGTATCCATCAATGACCTAGTCCATTGCCACTCTTCCACCTATCTATTATTTTATCTTCTATACCATTTTACTTGATCACTTCTTTATACACATGCATTAGGTTTAACTATTAATTATTAATAACATTAATTCTAATTATGAAACTGTCTAGGTTGGTGGGTTGAAGGTGATTATCTTGAAAATATCTGACAAGTCTTGACATCTTTATCTTACCACTACCAAGATCAAGCTTCCAGATATGTTTTCCTAATTTTTTTTGAGCCTGCATTATGAGGTCCTACAACCACAGTGTACTTCTAAGCATTGAAAATGTTTCCTTTGATTAAACACTCATTGATAACTTCCATTGCAAGATGACAAAGTCTGTTAGTACTGTTCTTACCTTTTAGAGGATTTGTTGGGTGTGGGGTTGAGAGAGTTACTCATTCCACCCCTGACCTTCTCTGCTTTTTTCTTCCCATATAGGCATTTACCTTTTCTTTATTTGGTTAAAATCAAAGCAAAAACATATATTAATTATTGTGTCGAGTCCTTCTTCTTTAATAAAGTCAACAACAACAGATACCTGTCAAAGTTGTAGAGAGGTAAATGATAATTCAGAAGAAGTATTGTGGACATGTCCACATACTTCTGACCATCGGTCTCCTACCAAACAGTAATATAGCCTGATCAGATGTGTTAGGATAGCAGATCAGAAGACTAAGTTATATTTAGTTATTGATGGCTGTTAGCTTTCCCAACACAAGGTTTAAATGGGTCCTCAGGATTTCTTTCACTCAGCAAACATTTTAGTAAAACATTTCCCCTCAATTTTCACCACATCAAACTGCATTTTAATGAACTGTAGGGTACCATCTATCTTATGCTTCTTCCTTCGTGAATTAATTCCAGCCTTCACTTTCCATCTCTCTCCACACATCTGATGAAGCTCCACAAACCTTTTAAATCCATTAGTTAAGTCGTTTTATAAGATTTTATATCCTAACCATGGCATTTTGACCTTTTTCTTGTCTTATGACCAATATCACCAGATTTGTCCTTGTCTTCATCCTCTACATTTTCTATTTATGTAGGCTATTTATTTTGTTTTCTTTGCAACACTGGTTTCTGCCCCATTACTCTTTCTTTTTCTATCAAATTCTTACCACATTTCATTCTAAGTGATTCATTTAGTACTTTCCTACTGTTTTTCCTTCACTGCTCTTTCAGTCCCCATGCATGCATACCTTTCAACTTCTAAGAGCAAGAATTCTGTACAAATCCAAAAATAATGAATTTTTGTGGTTAATATGCATGTATCTGCACAGAAATCTGCAAGGACCCCTTGCTATCTCTTAATACTTACTATGTCCATAGTTATATCTAAATCATGAATCTCATTTGGGATGCATAGATGTTTTGTAGAATAAATAAAATGTATGCATGTGCTCCAGAAATATTAAAGGCATTACATGGACAACAAAATGGTATGTTCTAAGTATTTGGGTCACTTTGTCTGTTATTTTGCTGTAGACAACTAAACTTAATGTGTCAGCATTTCAAAATGGGCAAATTCAGGAATAACAACGATAACACACCAAAGAAATTTATTTCATAAAGCTATCGGGTCTACACCCTTCATCAGTATGAAGCAATAACATTACTACAACATTTAAACAGGAGAGATCATATAGTCACATGCTTCAGCCCATCCCACTGCTTAATTATCAACCACATCTTAAAAGGACAACACATCATTTAAAATCATACTAAAATTCTATCTAACTATAATATTATAAAATATAAAATTTAATTAATGAATCAATATTTAAAATACCATACTAAAATATCTTACGATTATATTGCATGTAATTATTGTGCATGTTATAATGAATATATAAATACACATATAGACATATATAAAAAACCATGTAACCACCATCATATACATACATACATACACATAAATATAAATACAATTATACACTTTTACACAACATTTCATAACTATTACATAAACATATATTTTATACATTGTATGTATTTCATAACCTTTCCCTTTGCGTCTTCATTAGTAAGGGCTTTAGGCTGATGGCATTATTTAGACCGGGGGCACATCTGCCTGAAGTCTAATAATCCATTCTAATTCTTTTAATTCTAGACAATTATTTATATCCCCTTCCTTAGACTAATATCTATTGTAGCCAATACTCTAAATCTGAAAACTTGCTTTTCCCCTTTATCCATAATGTGTTTACTCAAAGCATTTGTCAATACTTTCTTCCTAATCTCCAATTTATGCTCAGTTATTCTCCCTTTTAATTTTCTAATAGTTTTGCCCACGTAGAAGGATGCACATAATGTGCACGTAGCCAAATAAACCACCCTTTCCTCATTACAGGTGGTCATTGTTATTAATGTGAATATTAAACTACTTATTATAGTTAGATAGAATTTTAGTATGATTTTAAATGATGTGTTGCCCTTTTAAGATTTGGTTGATAATTAAGTGGTGGGATTGGATGAAGCATGTGACTATATGATCTCTCCTATTTAAATGTAGTAATGTTATTGCTTTATACTGATGAAGGGTGTAGACCCGAAAGCTTTATGAAATACATTTCTTTGGTGTGTTATCATTGTGTATCGTTTGCAGTTGGCAGTAGCACCATTGTTTTATTGAGTTTGAGTTACTGTGGTGTATACTGTCTGCACCTGTTTGTTAAGGAGAGCTTCAGCCCTTGCTGGATGTGATAACTAATTGGAAGTTTGAAAGCCTTATCTAGGATTAATCCAGTGGTTTTGCAGTTATACCATAGAAGTGGTAAGACAAGAATCAAATGACTCAATTAAGAAATTATTGAGATTTCAAGAAAATCCTTTACTGAAAGTAATTTTTGATACAGTTCTTGAACAGCCAATAATGAATAATGAAGTAAAAGAATTTAAGGAGCAGCTTTTGTCTCTGGAGAAGAAAGTACAAACGTATAAACAGCTTCAGTGGCAGAGGATGAGTTTTCAGGCATATTTGGAATTAGGTATTGTGCCAAGAGGTCTAAGAATATTAAAAATGCCCTCTTATGGCAATACCTATAATGAACTGTTGATGCAATGGCAGCAGTTAAATCTCAAATTAAGTGCAGATTACATTAGTTAATGAACACTTTCTTTGAACCAGTAGAAAATAAACTCATAGAAGAAATAGAGCTGCTGGAATACAAAATCATGAATATGTCCTGTTTTAATGATTCATTGGAACTCTATCAAAACTTGTTGTCCCGTATTCAAGCTTTAGATATGAAGTTGCAGCAGAGGAAAAGGAATAAACTGCAGACAGATATGTATGATTTTAAACAAAATCACATTTTCTCTTGACCAAAAGAAGAGAATGGTACTTTATTTCAAAAAAGAATACAACGCTCTATTAATGATAATAATAACAAGAAGCCGAATTTTTTAGATCAACTTGATACCTTTGAGCAGCAGGGGAGAGTAGCGGGGCTTGATGCACAAAAGAAAAATCATATAGCAGCAACTGTCGTGGCTAGTACTAGTCCTGCACCTTTAAATGATAAAAAAGATGCAGTACGTGAATTACCATTAACTGATTGTGAGACTGACATCAGAAAAAATGACGCTGTACGCCCGAAGATGAGAACCAACATGGCACCAAGTGGTATGGACATGAGTAAAAGAGCGTCGCAAAGGGAAATAACATCCTTTTCCCCTTTTCACCTGAAACAACCAGAGAAGGTTGTTTTACAGACACAGCAGAAGGAATCTTATTTATCGCTACAGCAACAGCAACAGAATATGTCTGGGAAGAGAAAAAACAGCAGTCCACTGGTACACAGCAAACTAAGCAGACGATAAGGAAATTTGTTAAAGGTACTTTGAATTTGTCAACAGTTGAGCTAACAGATGCTCAACTTTCACTTTTGAGTAAAGGTCTTAAATTTATCCCCAATATGAGGGATGATATAGTTCAAGCAATACTAGATTTGAAAATGTTTTTACGTAGTGTTAGTCTTAAATTAATTTTTAAAAATGATGAGTCCCATGCACCAATATGTAAGAGATTGAGTGTGTTTATGCCTATACTATGCCCTGTACTAATCGCTTTCTCTAATATAGTTGAACGTGAGTTACGTTCATACTATAAAGGAAATGTAGCCAATAAGAAAGTATATAATATAACCCATCTAGAATATTTAGTTTTGAAAGAACTGCAAACTAATGATAATATAGTAATTAAACAAGCGGATAAAGGGGGAGCAGTTATTGTCATGGAAAAGGATTTTTACCTTAAGAAATGTAATGAAATGTTAAATAATGTCTATACTTTCAAAAAAATTACATATATGGAAGTGCAGAAAGTAATCGCTGAGGTAAACATGGCAGTCTATGAGCTACAATTAGTAAATGATCTGAGCTTGGAATTATTTAACTATTTGAGTGTTCCCTGTCCAAGAATATCTCAAATTTATGGTATTCCAAAAATACATAAAGATGTTGTTAATCCACCCCTAAGACCTATTGTCTCGGGTGGTGGATGGATAACAGAACCTATTTTGAAATATCTTCAGAATGTGCTGGGGCAATATATCTGCATCTGTAATACTGTATTAAAAGATATGAATGATTTTTTGAATAGTCTTTATATATGGCAGTTAGATTATGACGTAGATGAATACATCATGGTCACTTTAGATATTACTTCACTGTTTACTGTTATACCTAATGTTTATGGAATTAATGCAATACGGAATTTTTTAAACAGTGAAGTGAGAATTTATGGAAGGGAAATTGAAACTATATGTGCTCTTTTGGAAGTGGTCTTAACGCATAATGTTTTCATTTTTAATGGGAATTTGTTTTTGCAACTTACTGGTGTTGCAATGGGAACACCAGTTGCAAACACCTATGCCAATTTTGTGTTATATGAATGGGAGAAAAAAGTGGTATTAAATAAAAACAATCATCTTAATGAAAAAAGTGGTATTTTATAAAAGGTTTGTGGATGATTGTTTTTTATTATGGAAAGGCTCCCGTCCAGAGTTAGAACATTATATACAATATTTAAATGAGTCAACTGATTTTTTAAAATTTAAAATGGAGTCATCTCTTGATAGTATAAATTTTTTAGATGTAACTCTGTTTAAGAAAAATAAATTTGAGTCAAAAGTGTATAGAAAGGAAGTAGATGCGTTGAGGTATATAAGTAAAGATAGCATGCATGCCCCCCATATATTTAGAGGAGTTTTGAAGGCACAGTTTACTAGATTAAGTAAGCTTAATACAGATGAAAGTATATTTAGTGAAAAGGTCAAAATTATGGTCCAAGAGTTTGAGAATAGTGGCTATTCAAAACATCTTATTAATAAAGCAGTTGAGGAAGTGAAAAGAGAGAGGCAGATTAAATTTAAACCAGTCTTGCAGGGAGGCATGACAGTGCAGGGAGAAGGCCCACGTAAAGATGTGAAAATAGTTAGATATTTAACAACTTATAATTTAAATACACGTGGAGTGAGCACTATAATAGAGAAAAACTGGCCAATTTTATTAGCTATGTCTGAAGTAAGATCTATTGTTGGGGACAAACTTAGTTTTGGATTTAGAAGTGCCGAAACATTAAAACAAAAATTATGTTACAAAGATTTCCAAGAGAAAACTAAGACTAAAGACAGGATAATGGGCACAAGGAAATGTTACAACTGTTCTTGTTGTAATGACCTATATGAAGGAGAGAATATCTTTAAGCACCCCACTAATGGTGAAGTATTCACATTAATAACAATGACCACCTGTAATGAGGAAAGGGTGGTTTATTTGGCTATGTGCACATTATGTGCATCCTTCTACGTGGGCAAAACTATTAGAAAATTAGAAGAGAGAATAACTGAGCATAAATCGGAGATTAGGAGGAAAGTATTGACAAATGCTTTGAGTAAACACATTATGGATAAAGCTGAAAAGCATGTTTTCAGATTTAGAGTATTGGCTACAACAGATATTAGTCTAAGGAAGGAGGATATAAATAATTGTCTAGAATTAAAAGAATTAGAATGGATTATTAGACTTCAGGCAGATGTGCCCCCTGGTCTAAATAATGTCGTCAGCCTAAAGCCCTTACTAATGAAGACGCAAAGGGAAAGGTTATGAAATACATACAATGTATAAAATATATGGTTATGCAATAGTTATGAAATGTTGTGTAAAAGTGTATAATTGTATTTATATTTATGTGTATGTATGTATATGATGGTGGTTACATGGTTTTTTATATATGTCTATATGTGTATTTATATATTCATTATAACATGCACAATAATTACATGCAATATAATCGTAAGATATTTTAGTATGGTATTTTAAATATTGATTCATTAATTAAATTTTATATTTTATAATATTATAGTTAGATAGAATTTTAGTATGATTTTAAATGATGTGTTGTCCTTTTAAGATTTGGTTGATAATTAAGTAGTGGGATTGGCTGAAGCATGTGAATATATGATCTATCCTATTTAAATGTTGTAGTAATGTTATTGCTTTATACTGATGAAGGGTGTAGACCTGAAAGCTTTATGAAATAAATTTCTTTGGTGTGTTATCATTGTATATCGTTTGCAGTTGGCAGTAGCACCATTGTTTTATTGAGTTTTGTTTATCAAATTCAGGAATAAGAAATAATATTACTATTCAGACAATGAGGCCATCATAAATTTCCAAGAGCTCAATGTAAGGTGTGCTACTCTACAAGATGACAGTTTAGTATCAGGTAAGGGAATAATTTATTTCAAAACTGCATCAGGCTAGCAGACAAACAGAGCAAGGTCCTCTATCATTAACCATGCACCTCTGTACAGTGCTGTATGGAGCACTCCAAACTCTGCATCAGCAAATGGCTCTTAAATATACATGACATATGTAAAATATGGCTCTGTAAATATTTGGAGTTAAAATAGCAAACACTACATATACTGAAACCAAAGAGCATCTTATTCTAAGGTGCTGGCATGCACATTCCTTTCCAAGACAATAGCTCATCACATAGGTTCATAGGTTCATAGGTAGATACTAGGCTATCTGCCTTAGAGCATTTATAGGCCTAGCCCAAGTGTATTTGGCTTTCACCTCCCTATTAGATTAACCTACTGTGCCTCTGTATAGTAGGTCACAGAAGGTAGCCCTTTAAGATTAGTTTACTGTGCCTCTGTCGAGCAGGGACACAGAAGAGATCCCATGGGTGAATTTGCGATTTCCCATCCACGCGTCCAGATTTCGCTTGAAGAGGGTCAGCGAGGGGCTATGTCTAACATGAATTGGTATTTTATTCCAGAGTGAGGGGAGCCTCTGGGAATTTAATCTGTCCCTCCAGCATGTCCTATTTATTTTTGTGCTGAGATTTAAGTCCCTGGAGAGTGTAGCTCTAAGGGATTTGGATTTTTTGAGGTGGAGCATGTCCATTAATTCTGGTTTAGACATGGCTTTGTACTTCAGGCATAGATCGCCTCTAAGTAGGCGGTAAGCAACTGAGTAAAGCTGGAGTTTCTTTAGTCTAGCTGCATAGGACATCTGTTTGTAGCCCATGATCCTCTTGGTGAGGTACTTTTGGGGTCTCTCCAGTTGCTGCACATGTCGGGTAAAGTACATCCCAAAAGGGGCATTGTATTCAATTATGGGCCTGATGAGTGACAAGTAGAGGGGCACAATGACCTCTCTTGATCTAGATGCGAACCCTTTCATGATAAGGTGGGCTATATAGAAGGCCTTTCTAACCACTTTGGCAACGTGATTATCAAAGGAGAGATTACTATCTACGTTGGTCCCCAAATCTCTAATTACTTCTTCCATACTTAATGGATTACCGCCTATGTGGTAATTTGTGGGCACTTTGTTTTTCCCAAAGGGGATGACTATGCACTTTTTAGCATTTAGCTTGAGGCCATGGTTCTGGCACCAAGCATCTGTCTCTGTGAGACCCTTTTGGAGGATGCGTGTGTCAGCTGGAGAGTCGATTATGGCTCCCAGTTTGCAGTCATCTGCGAACTTTGTCAGCCATAGTCCCCCCATGTTAGCCTGAACCTCAGAGAAGTATATACCAAATAAGAGAGGTCCCAGAACTGAGCCTTGTGGGATGCCACTTGTAACTGGTTTGGATTTGGATGTGGCACCTGCAATTCTGACCATGTGGGTTCTATCCCTGAGCCAGTTTGCAACCAATCTTGTGATATAGGGGTTGATATTTAAGCTGGTAAGCTTATTTATGATGCCCAAGTGGGGTATTGTGTCGAAGGCTTTTGTGAGGTCCAGGTAGGCTGTGTGGATTACCTTGCCCTCATCTATGGCTTTGGTAACTGTTTCAATGAAATCAACTAGGTTTAAGAGGCAAGATCTTCCCTTAACAAAGCCGAATTGGGTAGGGTCCAGTGTCTGGAGGCTCCCAATGTCTTTGTTTATGAGTTCCATGATAATACGCTCCATAGCTTTACAGACCAGGCTAGTCAGGGGTCCGTTGTCACGCCACCTTTGTGGAGTGGGACCACTGTAGCTGTACACCATTCTTTGGGTACATATCCTGTAGTAAGGCTAAGTTTGAACAGTGACTTAATGTGAGGGTTCAGTTCTTCTTGGAGCTCATGTAAGACACAGCCTGGGACACCGTCCTGTCCCGTAGATGCTGTGTTTTTTGCTTTGGAGACGGCAGCTTTCACCTGTGCATCTGTGATGTCAGGGAGGTTACAGTCAGGTGGGATAGGCATTTGCTCCTTTGAGGGGGAAGGGGGGAGAAGTTAGCACTGAATCTGTCTGCCAGGTTGTTGGCTATGTCTGTAGGTTTGGTATATTTTGTACTGTTATGCAACAATTCAGAGCATATCTGGGAGTTTCCACCCATATTCCTGACATCACTAAAGAAGGCCTTGTGATTATCTTTAGTGTCTAGGGCAATTTTTCTTTCGAAACTGGCCTTTGATGATTTTATGAGGGATTGTAGTTTCTTGCTAATACTGATCAGAGATGCCTTCCCTTTTTGGGATTTTGCTCTGTCATGTAGTAGCTTCCTCCTTCTGTTGTATAGCTTATTTATGGCCGGGGTCCACCAGACACGTCTCCTGTTTTTGGAGGAGTGAGTCTTGGTTTTATTTGGGATAGCATGATCCATGCATTCCTGCAGGTGCTCATAGAATGCAATTGTAAAGGATTCTGCGGATTGGGCTGTATTATCCTCTGGCCCAGGGGCTATGAAGGATTCCACCTCAGTCTTGAGAAGTGTGAAGTTAGCTTTTGAGAAATTCTTTACAGTGATTTCCTTGGCTGGGGGTGGGGACGGGATATGGATGTCCAGGGAAATTAGTTTATGGTCTGATCTTACCAATGAGGGGTTTACCTCTGGTGTGGAACACAGAGTCCCCATGTTGGTGATGACCAGGTCCAATATGTTGTTCCCTTTTGTGGGAGTGGTGACCATTTGTTCCATCACGTTAGAGTTTATAAATTCAAGGAACTGTTGGGCGAGGGTGTTTGGGATTGAGTAGTATTCCCAGTCAATGTTTGGGTAGTTGAAGTCACCCAATAACATAGTGTTTGGAGAGACATTCATATTCTCCAGTGTTCTCAGGAATGCCAAGTGGGGTTCCTGTGAAAGGGAGGGTGATCTTAGCAGGCTTCAAACTGAAAGGCAGTTTTGCCCATTGTTAGTTGCACATGGATGGTTTCCGATGCTTCGTGCAATGCCACTAACCTGGAGGTGTAGGTATCTTTGATAAATATAGATACTCCCCCTCCTTTTGTGCTGAGTTATAACCTGGTAGTGCTGGGGTGCTCTCAGGAGCCTTGAACCAGGTTTCTGTTACTGCACAGACATTGATTTTCTCCATACTGAGGACAGCCTCGAGTGAGTGCATCTTGAGGTTTAGACTTTTGGCATTGAGTAGCATTACCTTTAGTTTTTTTATCCTTGGGTTGTCTATGGTGCATATTGCATTAGCCTCCTAAAATGATCAAGGTCTTCTGCAGGATATTCCCTTTTATTTAACCCAATGCAGTCCTCTAATGTCCCCATGTTTTTTAATTAGGCCTGTATCTTTGTCTTGTTCCCAGCCTTAAAACTTTTTGGGACTCTGTATAAACATATCTGCTGATAATTTATGGACTTTTATTGCCTTCATATTTTGATTCCATTCTCATGAATGCCCCCATATTAAGGTGTATTCCTAGATACCAGTATTATTTTTGTTGTCATTTCTGGTGGTAACTAGAAAATGCAAAGCATCCAGCAGTCAATCACTACACCCAAGTATTGTGTTTGAATGGAAAGACAATACAGAAAATGTGCTGTCTGGAAATGTCTATGGATGAGATCTGGAATCAGGACACTTTTCTTGCATCTAGATGTGTCCCTATGGCAACAGGATTGAAAGAATCAGATAACTGGATCACAGCCTCAAATGGTTCACTTAGCATTTTATGTGGTTAATATGAAAAACAGATATTCTCATGTGTATATTTGACCTACTTCTTATTTCATTTCTTTATCAGTTTGATGCAGACACTAGTGAACTAAGCTGCTCATTCTTATATTGATATTTAAAGGCAGAATCCATATTGTGTATGTTTATATTACTCAGTTAGACTTTAATAAAGTTAAAAATTACATGTCTGTCATTCAGGGTTAGAATCTTTCAATGTCTGATATTCCACCCGAGTTGTGATTCCTGAATTTTTTTCCACTGAGAAACTAAGAAAAATATAATAAAAGAGGTTTGTGCAGGGGCATATAAACCTTTCTTTTTAAAAGCAATTATCACTGAATATAATTCTGTTCTAGAGTAAACAGCATGAATAAGAAAGCACACAGGGCAGCATGCAATGTTTTATAATAATGCTTCAAGAGAGACAGTCATTATGAAAGAAAGGTAGTATCATTGATCTAGGCAATGTTTGTGGCTAAGCTGATGGTGGCACCTGAAAAAGTTATACTAAGACTCTCACATATAAGTTAATTGCCTGCAAAACCATGCACCTCTACTGTATGAACCAAAGTGGTAATGCAACAGTTTATTGGGGTATAACCTGTAATTTCTGGTTGTAGCTAGAGAATGTAAAACATCCAGCTGTCAATTACTGCATTGACACTGTGTCAGTGCAGATAGCACACTTGCCTTTGTTGCAGAAGGCTATGGGTTATATTCCCATACCAGGTATATGGATTGCTGATACTGTAATGAATCATGGGGGGGCTGCTGCACTCCTGAGTGTGTTTCCCTTTGGATAAGATGTTACACTGAGGTCCCATCTGCTTGAGTTGGTTGTAGTTCAGGTGGCTGTTAGAGATCCCATGGCAGCTATTAAAAAAGAGAAGTGGAAGTTCCCAATGCCCTAGCCAAATTTCCCATCCTAGTATAAATACCACCACCTTTGTCCTGAAAAGAGGCTTTTGGACTAAAAGGATAAAAAAATAAATAAAATTCATGAATGTGAGTTGAAAAATTAAAATTAGAAAAAAATAGAAGGGGCTATGACGTTATAAATGGATGATTTAAGTAATTTGTAAATGCAACATTATGTACAGGAGCACTGACTTTAGCACAGCATAGAATCATTAAGCTGGAATTAGATGCAGTGGATTCAGCTCAAAGGACATAATTAATACTACTTAAGTGTTTAAATGAGACATTTTAGACATTATGAATTTTGCTGACAGTGCATGGTCTGCGCAAGTAGCTACTGCGAAGAAAGACTATTTTATTATTTTACATTTATTAATAAACCATTAAATTATAAGACTGGCAATTAAACAAACATATTATATGATCTTACCCCAAACACAAATGTGCTAGTAAATATCAAGACACATAATATAAAAGGAAATGTCTACCATGCAATGTATAATGTACCAGTATGGATATTGTTAATGGCATTGTGTTTACACCAATGGAACTCTACCTTCTGGAAAAACATTGAAATACTGAAGTCAATAAAATGAAAGAAGCCCCTAAAGGTTCATAGGTTCATAGGTTCATAGGTTGGTACTAGGCTATCAGCCCTAGGGCCTATACAAGCCTAGCCATAACAATTCCCTGGCTATTTCTTCCCACATTATCTACTTTCCTGGACCCCTGTCTAGCAGGGCGACTGACGTGATCCCTGGGGTGAATTTCCTTTCTCCCATCCAATCGTCAAGGTTCCTCTTGAAGAGGTCCAAAGAGGCACTCTGCTTGACATGTATGGACAATCTATTCCAGAATCTGGGGAGTCTCTGGGTCAGGAACCTATCCCTCCAGCATGTTTTGTTTATTGTGATGACAAGGTTTAGATCCCTGGAGCATGTAGCTCTGAGGGATTGGGATTTCTTTAAGTGTAGCATGTCCAACAGCTCTGGGTTTGACATGGCCTTGTATGTTAAGCAGAGATCGCCTCTGAGTAGATGATATGCGACAGAGTATAGCTGGAGTTTTTTAAGGCGGTCAGCGTAGGGCATCTGCTTTAGGCCTGTGATTCTTTTAGTGAGGTATTTCTGAGGCCTTTCCAGTTGTTGCAGATGTCTTGAGAGGTACATACCAAATGGGGCATTGTATCCTATAATGGGTCTAATGAGGGATGAGTACAGTGGGACAATGACCTCCTTTTGTCTGGATGAAAAGCCCTTTGTGATGAGGTGTGCCACATAGAAGGATTTCCTGACTGTTGTGGCGATGTGGTTATCGAAGGTGAGACCACTGTCCACCTGTGTCCCTAAGTCTCTTATCACACTTTCTGTGTTTAGTGTACTGCCACCTATATGGTAATTCATGGATACATGTTTTTCCCAAAGGGATAACAATACATTTCTTGGCATTGAGCTTGAGCCCATGGCTCTGGCACCAAGCATCTGTTTCTGTAAGGCCCTTTTGTAGAGTATCCACATCATTTGGGGATTCAATAATGGCTCCCAGTTTGCAGTCATCTGCAAACTTAGCCAGAGTCCCTTAGTGTTGACCTGTACTTCAGAGAAGTAGATGCCAAACAAGAGCGGCCCCAGGACTGAACCCTGAGGTACTCCACTTGTCACTTGTCTGGAGATGGATTTGGATTTGGCTACTTTTACAGTGTGGGTTCTATCAGTAAGCCATTTAGCAACCCATTGGGTGACATAGGGATTAATGCCCATCTTAGTAAGTTTATTTATGATTCCAGAGTGGGGGATGGTGTCAAAGGCCTTAGCAAGGTCTAGATAGGCTGTGTGGACCACCTTACCCTTGTCCATGTCTCTGGAGACTGATTCAAAGAAGTAAATCAGGTTCAGGAGACAAGATCGGCCCTTCACAAACCCAAACTGGGTGGGGTCCAGTGTTTGAAGGTTGCCAATGTCTTTGTTTATAAGTTCCATGATAATACGCTCCATGGCCTTGCAGATAAGGCTTATCAAGCTGATGGGACAGTAGTTTCCGGGATCCAAGGTGGATCCCCCCTTGTGGATTGGGATAACTGTAGCTCTGCACCACTCAGTGGGCATGAAACCTGAGGTGAGGCTATGATTAAACATGACACTTAGGTGAGGTGCCAGTTCATATTGTAGTTCATGTAGTACACAGCCCAGGATGTCATCTGGTCCCATGGATGCTGTATTCTTGGCTTTAGAGAGTGCGTTTTGTACCTGTGTGGTCGTTATTATTGGAATTTGGCAATCTTCCGGTATTGAGATGGGCCATTTAGGGGGTGAGAGGGGGGTGAAGTTGGCACTGAATCGATCTGCCAGGATATTGGCAATATCCTTCGGATCAGTATATTTAATGTCATTCTGTTTTAGCTCAGAGCAGATCTGAGCATTGCCATTTAGATTCTTGACATAGTTATAGAATGCTTTGTGGTTGTCTTTGGAATCTTTGGCAATTTTATTTTCATAACTAGCTTTGGAGGATTTTATGAGGCATCTCAGTTTCTTACTGAGGCTAGTAAGGGAGTTTTTTGCATCCTGGGATTTTCCTCTTTTCTGCAAAAGTTTCTTCCTTTTGTTGTAAAGTTTGTTTATGGCAGGGGACCACCAGATTGGCTTCCTTTTTTTGGATGAGAGCATTTTGGTTCTATCTGGGATGGCACGATTCATGCATGAGTGGATGTGCTCGTACAGTGCCTTAGTGTAGGATTCAGCAGTTGAACTTTCAGTTCCCGTCTGCATGGGTGTCATGAAGTTTGTCACTTCTGACTTGAGTAGCATGAAGTTGGCTTTGGAGAAGTTTTTTATGGTGGTTTCTTTACTGGGTGGTGGATGTTAAGGGTGATTAGCTTATGGTCAGACCTGACTAACGAGGGGGTGACCATAGGTATGGAGCATTGATTTCCCATGTTGGTAATGACCAGGTCTAGGATATTGGAGCCCCTGGTGGGACTATGGATTAGTTGATCCAGGGCGTTGGAATTTATGAATTCCAAGAACCGTTGCGCAAAGGTGTTGGGACATGAGTAGTTTTCCCAGTTAATGGCAGGGTAGTTAAAATCACCCAGTATTAGGGTGTTTGGTTCTATCTTAATATTTTCCAGTATGTTTAGAAAGGTGTAGTGAGAATCTTGGGGTATGGTGGGGGATCTGTAGCAAGCTACAATTTGGATTGCAGTCTTACCTAGTGTTAGTTGCACTTGGAGAATTTCAGACACATTGTGTTGGCCAACTAGCCTGGTGGTGTGAATATCCTTGGTGAATATTGACACTCCTCCACCTTTAGTGTTTTGGTTCTGGTTTGGTAGCCAAAAAGTGTGGTAAGAGTTGTAGCCTGGTATTGCAGGGGTGCTCTCTGGACCCTTGAACCAAGTCTCAGTTACTGCACAGATATCGATGTTCTCCATTTTTAGGAGTGCCTCGAGAGAGTGCATTTTGAGGTTTAGACTTCTAGCATTGAGTAGCATTGCCTTCAGATTTTGCATGCTTCTACCTGTTACGGTGGTGGTTTTGTCCTTTGAAGTTTGCCTAAAAAAGGCACTATAGGGGTGGCAAGAGCCTTAGCCAGTAACCTGAATCCCAGGGGTGACAGGTGCAGACCATCTCTGGCAAAGCATTGTGGTCTGTCAATCATGTCATCCCAGGCAGACAGATACTGGATCCCCTTTGAATGACACCATAAGCTTAGCCAATTGTTGAAGTCAATCATTTTATCCTTATATTGTGGTATCATTCTGGGCGAAGGCAGGATGCTGCTCAGGGCTAGGGTCATACCTGCCTGGGCCACATGATCCGAGAGCTCTTCCATGTCTCTTTTCATGTAGTCCAGGGAGGTACGTCTCAAGTCATTCACTCCAACATGGACAATGACAGAGTCATATTTGTACTTGTTGTGGAGTGACTTGAGTGCATGCATTATGTGGCGGATCCTGGCACCCGACAGGCAGCTGACTGTAATTTTCTCCTTATTCAACCTGGTGAGAAGGACATCAGTGTGCCAGACTATAGAGTCACCTATGACTAAAGTGTTAGGTACATTGTCTTGCCTTAGGGGCTGTTGCTGGGTGGCACACTGGTGTTGTGAACCATGTGACACATTGGTTGTGATTGGTGTTTGTTTGCATTTCAGCTTCAGAGGTCTTTGTTGCTTGGGCAGGTTACAGTTAAGGGCCTCTGCATATGTGGATTTAGTGTTGTTATATGTGGGTGTTGGTGGTGCGGGTTTAGAAGGGCTATGTGTTGCTTGAGGTGTAGTGTGGGTGTTAACCTTCTCCTCTTGACTGTTTAGCACAATCTTGGGTGGAGAGAGATTTGCTTCCATTTTGGCTATATAAGTGCATCTCTCACAGGTTGTAGTGTTGGGTGGTAGGAGGAGAGGGTTGTCTGTGTACATGAGGCAATTGCTGCATTGCCCCAGTATGCCCAGATTCACCAGGTGGACAGGAGAAATCACCGGAAGCTGACCCTTGGACATGCCTGGTTTGGGGCTTTCTTTTTTTCCTTTGTAAAGTATAGGAGCTGTTTCCTTAGCAAGGTACTTTGCAATTATAGGCTGTTTAGTGCCTACTATTAATTTCTCCTTGTTAACAAGGAGAGTTCAGTGTTTGTATGAGTTTAAGGCTTCCTAGTGCTTTCCAGCAGGTATTAGAGAAAGTGCTAGTCACAGGGATGCTTAAAGGTAAGATTGAAAAGAATGCACTCTGCAGTGTGCACTGTAGAAGTTAGATGTGAAAGTAGGTAACTTGTGTTTTACCTGTTTAAAAAGTTAAGGTTTAGTGGAGAGTTACTATTTTTAAAACAGCAAGATGGATTGAAAGGGGTGGTCACTTTTGTATTTTGGTACTATAAAATACTGTAGGATGGCCAATAAATTTAAATAATTGAAGGGGTAGGATTTCAAAAATGATGATTTTGTGATTACTCACATAAGCCAGTGAAAGTAGAGAGAAATGAGATATATGGTCATATTAACATAAGAGGCGGGCAACTAGAAAGAGTGGTATTTAACAAGACAACTTAAATGGGTAGGAGGGCGGGAAAAAATTCTGCCTGACTCAGAACAGAGAGAGCTGTGGTCTCTCTTGAAGTTTTAATATGCTGTTAAAACAGAATGCAAGTAAAACACAAGGTAAAGAAAACAAACTACAGTATTCAAAATATAGAAAGGCAATACAGTAATACAAAAAATAAAAGCAAACTAACCTTTCCTTCACAGCAAGATTACATATTGTACAGAGTTGTATTAGCATATGCCACACCTAAGTGACATATATATTCCTGTCTTCAAAAACTGGAATAGAATATCCTGGGTGTTACTCATGAAAATGTAGTACATCCAGGAATAAAACAAAATTACTTGCTCTAGTAAATAATAGGTACAGGCCTGAAAGCCATTCAGACATGAAGTATTACATAGTAAACACTTTTTTGTACTTGTACAGTCTCAGCTTCAGGAAAATAAGTAGAAGCTAGTAATACCATGCATGTGGAGAAATGGAAAGGGTACACTTTGTAGCTGGTTATAATAGATCTGTTATGATTACAAACATACTTCCCAACCTCTTTGAGCAAGAAATCTGGACAAAGCCATAAATGAAAGTGGGACAAAGGCCTAAAAATAGGGAATATTTTTAAACATTGCTCTTACAAACTTAGAAAGTTGATAGAATAACAGGTTTTACATTAACATAGTTTTTCTGAATGATATAAAGTATGAAACTCAAATGTCTTTCATTATTTTCTAACTTCAGTCTTTAATGGTTTTCTACTAATCTGCCAGAAAACCACAATTTTATGAAAAATGGACCGAAAGTATGAAGCAAAGGTCTGGATATTCTGAGAAAATCTGAACAGTTGAGAGGTATGTAAAAGGTAGCTACAAATGTTTTAGACATTACTGATTCATTTCAAGTGGACTGAAATGATCCACACAAAGGTGGAAACTTTTAATGTAAGAGATATGGCACAAGGAGCAGTACTCTGTAACTGGAAACTATCAGAAGGAATACATTCAGATTAAAGGCATAGTTTGTAAATGAAACAACTGCACTTTGTTAAATGTTACATGTTACTCAGGGGGTTTACTAGGAGAGAGTTTCATGGAAATGCAATTTATCATGCATTCATCTACCAAACATACTCTGCATAACATCATGGCTGGACACCATAACAGGAATGACTCGATCATTCAGAGCTCTCCAATGTTCTGATTATACTGAAGTGTTCCAAGATTAATTAGAAATTAAAAGACTGCTTCAGCATCCAATCCTCAATCATTATGCACCCAGCCTGCACAGAAGCAGGCTGGCAGCCATGCACCAGTAGAACTTGGACTTCGAGATTTGTTATTCCTTGTGAAGATTTTGACTCCTCACACACCATGGCCTCATAGGTGAGATGGTCCTGATTAGTTCCTTAATCTACCTATTTAAGGTGTGTATGTGCACTCTTTTCCCCCTTTTTTAAGAATCTGCAGTAGAAAACTAACTCCATAAACAGGGCAGATCATCCAAGCAGCTAATTATTTTACCAAACAGCATCAGTCAGCATAGCAGACAGCAGCTGATAGGGACCTACAACAGGGAAAACAAAATAGTCAAGACCAAGAGACTGCCCAGGTTTAACTTCTGGGTCTTCTTATTCCTTCTTAATATTTAGCGTCAGTATTGTAGTGGGGCAGGTAAAGCAGCAATAGTAGGTTATAAGTCCATAAAAGCTAAAAAAACAGAGACATATAGATAGATAGATAGATAGATAGATAGATAGATAGATAGATAGACAGATAGATAGATATAGTCAATCTATTCTCCTATACCCATAGATAGATAGATAGATAGATATAGTCAATCTAGTCCCCTATACCCATAGATAGATAGATAGATAGATAGATAGATAGATAGATAGATAGATAAATAGATAGATATAGTCAATCTAGTCCCCTATACCATAGATAGATAGATAGATAGATAGATAGATAGATAGATAGATATAGTCAATGTAGTCCCCTATACCCATAGATAGATAGATAGATAGATAGATATAGTCAATCTAGTCCCCTATACCCATAGATAGGTAGATAGATAGATAGATATAGTCAATCTAGTCCCCTATACCCATAGATAGATAGATAGATAGATAGATAGATAGATAGATATAGTCAATCTAGTCCCCTATACCCATAGATAGATAGATAGATAGATAGATAGATAGATAGATAGATAGATAGATAGATATCTGTCTATCTCTATCCTCTCTGTATATATATATATATATATATATATATATATATATATATATATGTATGTATATGTTGATCACTCAGATTGCCTTCCTACAAGTTCACCTTATTCAGTCTGTACATGTGATCAACCAGCTCATTGCAGCAGTCAGTATATGTCATCCAAGACATTTTTATGTTTTGTTTACAAGATATAATAACATTTCTTTGACCACCACTGCTATACCCTATCCTGCACTTCTTCAATTCAAATCCACAAAGTAGGGATCTTCTCCCACAACATTTTCCCTAAGAATTTCTTCCTTGTCATGATCATAAAACAATGAATTTATCACAGTCCCAACAGAGCCTTTAACAAGTTAGATTATGCCTGAAACAGTGAACGACATCACAGAGCGATTTGCTAGATATTTAGCCAAAATGAGTGTGATGATTAGATGATGAAAGACCCTGCAAAATAGGATTACAAGTGTAAATTGGACTGCAAATCACAGAAAACCAAAGCATGCAAGTTTGTGTCTGAAAAACAGTAGCAGTCGTTTGTAAACATATGTACCATGACAGTGGTCAGAGGAATTAACTTGGAAGCTCAAGTTTTTTATTTCATCTTGTTGGTTAAGACAGACTGCTTTAAAAGTTGAAAGAAGTTGTTCAGATATGAGCTTAGAACACAATTTGTATGACAACTAAAGGTAATAATACGTGGAGGCAACTGAATTTATCACTGCTGTATATCAGAAGGGAAGGTACTAATACACTTGTTGGGTGTATAAACACGCTCTAATAAACACATAATCTCATACTTTTTCCACTCACCAGTACCCCATGATACTGCACATCAAAAAATTGTCCCTCATGGGTGCATTGATAATTATGACCAGTGCCTGGCAAGTGCCAATCCACCTGGTAGCCCTTAGGTTGGAGTCTTTTACAACAGAAAGAAAGAAACAAAATGGAGATGCAACTCTGCCATGCAAAGCCCGCTTCAAACTCTACTTTTTTTTTTCTGTCAGTCAGGACATTGATAGTCTGTGTAAGAAATGACATTGCCATATTCATGGAGTAAAAAAAAGAAGAAAGTACACACTGGGGACTTAAAAACAATGTTTTACACAAAATAAAATGTACCAGTAAATATTAACATCATTAAACAGATTGTTGCAGATATTTTCCTTTAGGAGACCATCATTGTTGGTCATTAATGGAGACAAAGTATAGACTACAATGGTCAGACATTATTTGAATCACTATTAACATTGTATAATGCAAATGCAGGTGATCATCAATTTCATGTATCTGTGCATAACCACCTCTGCTTAGGATAGCACTCTGCTGATTACTTCTCAATAACTCAGGGACCCACTAGTGTGTAGTCCCTGCCAGACTGTGAACTTTTAGAAAGATCTACTCCTATAACTCCTCAATCTGAGGAATGAGATCTTGTGTGAGCTGCTAAATCAGCCTTAATATCCCCATGACTGATCACCTAATATTAGGGACTCAGTCCTGTGTCATTTTTGATAAAATATCCCATTCTTACAATGTACTAGTGGGTTGATGCATCTGCATTCATTTAACACTTGCAGTAAATACTAGCAAAAACTTATCACATTTAAACATGTATCAAAAATTAATGCAGATTGTCCTGAAAATGGCATTCAGGCTAAAATAGTCTAGCATATGAGACTCCCATTCCTTTTATTACAGTGTCAAGTCTCTTATCTTTCTCTTTTGATTTAAATTTATGACATGTCACACAAACAGTAAAATAAAACATTGTGCAACCAATATTATTTCTGGGCCATCATCACACATCAAACATTACTTTAGGACAGGGGTCCTCAAACTTTTTAAATTGGGGGTCAGTTCATGGTCCCTCAGACTGTTGGGGGGGCTGGACTATCATTAAAAAAAAAACAAATTCTCATGCACACTGCACATATCTTATTTATAGTGCAAAAAACATGAAAGAACCTGTGTTTCTGGGTACTGAATGGCAGGCAATGCTGCTGGCCTGTGTTTCTGAGTACTGGATAGCAGATGATGCTGCTGGCCTGTGTTTCTGGGTACTGAATGGCAGGTGATGCTATGGCTAGTTTGAAAAATCTTAAAACAAAAACACAAAGCACAAATAACTTTTTCAGACAAAATAGCCCCAAGATAGTTTGAAAAAACTTTCATGAATTCCCATGCACACTGCACATATCTTATTTGCAGTGCAAAAAACATGGAAGAACCTGTGTTTCTGGGTACTGAATGGGAGGTGATGCTACTGCTAATTTGAAAAAAACTTAAAACAAAAACACAAAGCACAAATTCAGACAAAATAGCCCCAAGCATATTTCAATGGGAAGTGTGGACCTACTTTTGGCTGATGAGATAGTTAATATCTGGTTCCATGTTTGTCACTGCCAGTTGTGATAAGTGATGCAAGTTTGCATCAGTTAGTCTGGCTCTGGATGGAGATTTCAGATGTTTCATTAGGGAAAATGTCTGTTCACAGACATAGGTGCTGCCAAAGATGGTTACCATTTTGAGTGCATGCTTCCTGAGATTAAGATATGTTTCAGAGGGGAGAGATGCATAGAAATTAGTAAGGTTGCTTGACTTGAATGCGTCTTTCAGAGATTCACAACTCTGTAGTTCAGCCAGTTCCATTTGGTAAATCGGATCAACAATTTCAATGTCAACAGAAAATGGGTTTCGGAAAAGCTGTATGTCCTGTTCATGGAGATGAAGCTCTTCAAATCTCCTTTGAAACTCTCTTTGCAACATTGCCAGTGAATCCACAGATGTTTTGTTTGGGAATGCTACTGCTGGTTTTTCAGCCAACTGCTTTTGAGTAGTGGGGAGATGGCAGAAGTTTTCCTCCTTCACTTGTTTAATGAGAAGGTCCAATTTTACTTTGAATGCTTTCACATGTGAATGCATATCACAGATGAGCTTCCCTGTTCCCTGAATTTGCACATTGAAGCTGTTGATTACCTCTGTTACATCTGTCAGAAAGGCAAGGTTCCATTTCCATTCTGCATCTATAAGCTCCAGTACTTCTTTGTTTTTTGAAAGAAGAAAAGCAGAAACCTGTGGAAGCAAGTCATACAAATGTTTCAAAACTCTTCCTCAACTCAGCCAACGGACCTCTGTGTGGTACAAAATATCTTCATAGGCAGCATTCAGCTCAGACAGAAATTCCTGAAACTGTCTTTGGTTTAGTACTTAGCCAAAATGAAGTTAACACAAGACACCACAACTTTCACGACAGAGTCCCACTTCAGTGATTTACAGCACAGCGCTTGTTGGTGGATGAGGCAGTGTATGACTATTGGATGCAAATGGTTGTGTTTGTACATCTGTTGGTTAATGCGTGCAACCACTCCTTTCACAGACCCCACCATGCTAGGACCACCATCAGTTGTCACACTGGCTAGTTTAGCCCAGTCCAGCTCCAAATCATTCACAGTTTGGTGAACCTTTTCATAGATATCCTCTCCTGTTGTAGTTCCTTTGATGCTTTGCAGTGCAGCAAGCTCCTCTGTGACTTCGAAATGTGCATTTGTTCCATAATTGAAAATTAGAAGTCGTGCAGAATCACGAACATCATTGCTTTCGTTGAGTGCCAATGAAAAGTAGCAACATTTTTTTGAGGAGTTCTGCAGATGCTGATGCAAATTGTCCCCCATTTCTTCAATCCTTCATGTAATTGTAGGTCCTGAAAGACTCACTGTACTAAATAACTCAGTCTTCTCTGGACACATCTCTTTGGCAACAGAAAGAAGGCATTCTTTAACAAATTCTCCCTCTACGAATGGTCTGCCAGTGCGCGCTATCAGCTTGGCAACTTGAAAATTTGCCTTCAGTGATGAAATATTTAGCTGCTTCTGCTTCACAAAAGCATTTTGCTGAGTTCTCAATCCATTTTTCAGTTTTAATATTTTGTCTTCTTTCACTTGTCTGACCAATCATATTTGTCTTTATGTCAAGTTTCGTAGTGTAGATGCAAATTATATTTCTTGAACAGAGCCACTGAATCCTGACATAGCAGACAAACAGCTCTCTCCTTGCACTGCATGAAAAAGTAATCATAGGTTCACTGTTCTTTGACTATCCTGCACTCGGAGTCAATTTTTCTTTTCTCTCAAATGATAACTGCTTCCGAGGGATGCACAATGGCTAATTATACATCTTTGCTTAATTTTGCTTGGGAATGCTGTATGTATGGAGTGTATGCATCTGCACATTTGCGCAGGAGTGTCCACGCGTTACCGGCACCATGGCAACCCGATAGCAGTGGGCTAATGATTCATGGTAAGGGACTTGGAGGTAAACAGGCAGGAGCCAAGGTAAAGACTTGAAGGGCCATGGTAAAGACTTGGAGGGCTGTATCCGGCCCGGGAGCCATAGTTTGAGGACCCCAGCTTTAGGATCATATTTGTAATAAAAAACTAGATCAAACAATTATAAAAAATATTTTTTTTATAAATAATTGTGTAGAATTATTCTGCATGAAGTATTCGGTCATCCAGTGCCAGGTTCTTACCCTAGGAGATGAGTAATATCTCCAGGTATGTGATCTGGTGCATCTTGTAGAAGTTATCAAACCTACACTAACATTTTCAGTTATGGGCTTAACCAAGCCTCTAGAAATGCTACAGTCTAGCACTTCACAAATAGAATTCTAGTGATACTGCTGGCTTGTATACGCTGAGTCATCTAGAAGACAGAATCATCTAAGGGAAGGTATTCAATCTTTTCAAATTGCTTAGAGATGTAAGCAAATAAAAATAATGTTACTCTTCAAGTGGCTGTCTTTTAGTCTCACTATCAATATGATGTTTTTAAAAGCATGTACACAATGCCATGCAATACAATGGAGAAATGAACTCTAGTAGTCATAGTTACCATGGCACTGCACTGGGGAAATAAGTGAAACTATACACATATGCATGCCTTGCAGTCTGTAGAAATGCCATTTAATTGACACAAACCTATTTAGCTTTAACTATGCAAATCAAGTTAGTATAACACTCAGATTCTACACCTGAACCTTTCCTCAATGAATCTGGAGTTTTTACCTGAACAAGTATGGATGAGCTTTGAAGCCCATTTTGAGGTTCTACTCCAATGTTTTACACTGTAAAACTAAAAGAACTTCACCCACCCATGTTGATTAATACAGCTATGCATTTCTATAATTTTAACATATTTTCTGCCGGGCAAAGAAACAATGAAGATAGTTACTGTATGTGTTTGTGGCTTGAGCCCATATTTCAAATACTTATTTTTATATGGAGACCATTAACAGCCACAATCACTGCTTCACTAATCTTAAATTGATTATGCTTTTAAAGTAGCAGTATAAACAGTGTGGGTAGCATTTTGTTGTTTGTCATCTAGTATATCTGGCATTTTTAATGTGTGTTAGTAATCTTTCCACAAATTCTGTCATTTAAATTAAATATGAATTTTCCCTCAGGACTGATGTCTCTATCTAACTATATAGATATGTAAATACAGACATAAACATAGATATATATCTCACTGTTATGCTGCAGTATTCATAAATGTTTTAATGCAGTCATATTCCAGTGTTTTTGATATATGATTTTTGTAATGAGGCTGTTTGAGTATTAGTAGTAAAAACAATTGTAGCATTGTAAATGCCTTTCCTGGCTTGTTTTGCAAGTTTTAAAAAGCAGGCCCTCCAGGTGTACTGCATTACAATCTCTGGATTGGGGCACATTATTTAAACGGATCTGTTCTGTTTCACACTGAATGAGAATAATGCTCAATTTTATAGACACTGGAAGTTGTACCTCAGAAACATGTCAGGAAATGACCATATTAGATTTTTTCCAACGCCTACTTTTTGCACTGGGATATTAAGCTTGCAGAACTGAATCTAAAGGCTGCAGAAAACTTACAATAAGACATTTGGAATTAAGTGAACAAAAGAACTTGCCAGATCTACAGTTACAGCATTGGTCTTTTCATGATTTTTTGATTCACACTAAAATGTCCTGTGTGACCTTAACTAGACCCTTTTTCAATTTATGTGTCTCAACAACATGATTTAGTAAATGGTTTTATGTTAGTTATCCTTTGGCTTCCATCAGTTGCACATTGAAAGGATTCAGAAATGGCTAATAGCAGGAAGATGGATCTGTTGCTGAAAATATATTTTTCTAAATCCAGCAGTGAAAATGATAATAATTATTGCTGTCTTCCAGTCAGCAGGAAAGTTCTGGATCATTAAAGATATGCTAAAATGATAAATGATAACTTAGTGTGCACTTAACCAGGTGTCCTGTATTTTAAATAGTGTGATGAAAGTGGCTTGCAGTCAGTGACTTTCTGGACACATCGATTTTTATCAGTTTTGTTAACACATTTTAAGTTCATTCATGTTAAATGAGCATTAAAAGTAGCATTGCACCTCTTATTAGGGTAGGGGTGCAGGTGAATAAAATTGAAGTGTGGCATTCCTGGTTTCTATACAGTGCTAATATTTATAGAGAATTCTAAAGTGTGCTGTCTACTGATGTACTGATTGTGTTACCATTAATCTATGAACCTATAAATGACACTCCAAATATAACCTTACTTTTTAGCATTGGTGTTATACTGCAGATGGATTAATGCCATTTTAAATGCTAGTTTTGTGGTATAAAATGAGTAATCTTAATAATTATGCTTTGTCCGCGTATATATTGCATGGTTGCATTACCCAAAATCTTTGTCCTCTTATATGCCTTTTTCTTCTAAACTGACAAACATTGTATCTCTTAAAAGTTAAGAGGATTGCTTTTTTAAATTTCATAGTGGGTTATATTATATCTTTTGTGTTTACATTACCATTTCAAAATCAGTTTTAAACAAAGCTTGGTTTATTTTCTGCTTCTTTATTATCCTGATAATATGCAAAATTATAATTAATATCATAATGAAGTCTTTTGTGCACGTTCATCATTTTTAATACAAAATCATCTTCATTTGCTTACAAGGCTCACTACTTGAAAACAGCATAATGAATGAAGTTGCAGCATTAATCCAATGTTGTGAAAGGCTAGGATTTTCAGAGTTTAAAAGCTAAATATGTGTAGACCAATGATATTATTTCCCATTTAAAGTCGATTAGGGTATGGTTGACAATTGTACTGCAAAAATATCGAAGCACATGTAATCCTGTATAGTTTCTAGATTATTATAAAACTGATGAGTAAAACTCTTTAATCTGAGTGGTAGTTATCTGCATTGTCTATGTCTGATGCACAAATAAAAAAAAAAGTGTCATTCAGTTTCTGCCACTACATATTATTTGTTACCACTCGGTTGATAGATTATTTCACCCCATCACAGCCATGCCTAGAATCCTCACAATGTAAATAAAAGGAGTACAATGGATGAATACATGGCTTTGGAACACTGCATAAAACATTGTATAAGTAAGATCACTTGCTCATATTCCAGACATGTTACAATTGCGGATATTTATCAAATACACTGTTATTTCTTTTGCATCACATTAGTTTTGGGAAGAGGAAGTTGGTCAATGTTTTTATTTGTTTTATGTCTTTCAATGTTTTTACCAGTTTGTGCACCATCAGAGAAAGCATATCTAGAGAACAAGTTTTCCCAAATACCACAACTGTGGTGCAGGGGGACTTCCCCCTCTGCAAAATGATTATTACAGGTCTTGCTTTATGGCACAGAGAGGTGGAGCCCCAATTGTGACTTAGGCTACTGGGGTTTGACTAGTGGCCTCAGGAATAGATGAGCCAGACAGGAAGGGAGAGTAGTGAGGAGGCACAGACATCTGACCAGTCCTGCGGACCCATGGGAGGGAAGGATCAGAGCACTAAAAAAACACATGAGGTAGTGAGATTTCTCTGGTAGAGACTGGGAAAGCCATCACTGGCACTCAGTGATGGAAAGGAATGGCTGCTTGTTGGCAATCCCACTTACAAGTTTCAGGGATGACCATCATGGTCAACTCATTTCACATCATCTTCCTCTCAAACTGAGCATGCATAAAGGCTGTGGGGCATAAGAAAAAAAAAAAAAAAACAGCTCACCACCCCAATGGCTACCTAAATTATAACCTTGCTGGTCTATGCTCTCACCAGTGATGGAAAACAAATGGTATAATTAGCCAGGATGGGGCTAATTATCATCAAGCAGTGGGGCCAATAATCTGACAAAATGTTTTTACTGTGATAAATTTGGCATAATGATTACATGTTGTATTTGATGTTTTGGTTATTATTATTTGCATATTAGCTATTCAATATGTGATAAGTTATATTAAGACCATAAACAAACTGATCATTCTAATCCAAAGGTAAATTACTCTGAATAGATATGGAAAAGAAAGATGAAATGTTGATCTCTTTAACACTGTCAGAGGGTTCAGCTCATCATGAAATATTTCAAGTCATAGGGAGGCCAGCATATTGGAGTGGAAATGCACTATGGAACCTCATCACATTGAGCAAACTTAATATGCCATGAATACATCAATATATTTCCTAATGGCATAAACATTGTAGTTTGACTGACTCTGCTGATCAGGTTGTATAGCAAGGGTGATATAGGGCATTATAGGAGGGAGAACATTAAATTGTCAATGTAATATGCAGTAATAATCTTATTTATAGTGTAGATTCCCACTGGATAATATTATGCAGCATTAGTGATTGAGACCTGTGCACTGCATGCTTATTCCACCTCCCTTCTCTATAATGTACCCATCAATCTATTTGTCTATCTATCTATCTCTCTCTATCAATCCATCTATCAATCTATCTATCTATCTATCTATCTATCTATCTATCTATCTATCTATCTATCTAGCAATCTAGCAATATACCTATGTATCAATCTATCATTCTATCAGTCTATCTAAAGTCAAAGTATACTTTATCAGTCTATCTATCTATCTATCTATCTATCTGGGTTCCTATTACGTTATCGAAAGACAATGTAATCGAACGACCAAAACATAGAAACAGCCGCATTTCGAAGTTTGCATTGTGGGATCGCAGTACAGTGAAGATTGGGATATTTGCCCTTTCCTCACTGTAGTGCGATCTCGAAGCTGGAATATATATTTAGCGGGGGGGGAGGGGGCACAGCCCCCATAATAAAAGTTTAAAAATGTGGCCATTTCTATGCTTTGGACATTCGATTATGTTATCTTTTGATAACGTAATATGAACCCTATCTATCTATCTATCTATCTATCTATCTATCTATCTATCTATCTATCTATCTATGTCTATCTATCTGTCTATCTACCTATCAGTTTATCAGTCTATCTATCAATCCATCTATCTGGCTATCTGGCTATTTATCTAGCAATCTATCAATATATCTATGTATCAAGCTATCATTCTATCTATCAATCTATTTAAAGTCAAAGTAGAGTTTATTGTCATACAGATCAACACAGAGGAAAAAGTGCGTCACTGCATGGAATTTTAATACTCAGGCTTGCACCATAAGAATGACAGTTTACAGAAGGAAGGTAGATTAAATTAATAAAAATTTAAAATAGTAAAAATAAAAATCAAAATAAGATACTAAAAAATAAAGTAAAAAATTAAAAGCTATTTATCAATCTGTCTATCAATCTATCAATCAAAAAGTCCATCTATCAATCTATCAAAATATCTATGTATCACTCTATCAATCTATCAACCAAAATATCTGTCTATATATCTATGTGTGCATTTTCCCTTCTGTATGTTGACTGCACAGTCTGTTAATGTATAGTCACTACCCACTGAAAAAAGATGTAGTCACTGACTGTTATAGTTGGCTTACATGCTAATGGTAACATTGATTGTCGCTGTTCCCTTTGATTGCAGTTGTGTGACTGTGAAGTTAGCATATATAAGTTGGAGTATATGCTTGAAGCTTTTTTCTAAGGGTCTATACTTCATATAAAGTGATGATTGTTGCATTGCTTTAGTGCAGAAAATATTGTTTCATCTATGAATGTTTTGAATTTTTTTATAGGCATGCAGGGAGAGCACCTGCTTTTGTATTTATTGGTGATGCACATTTATCATGCTGTTAGTAATGTTTAATCTAGCATGTTTCTGGCATAATATCTGACTGATCTACATGGTATGTCATGTGATCAGTTGTTATCCAGTTTAGTTTACAGCTGTTGGTTTTCTGTCCATCATGTAAGTGTGTGTTGATGGTATTATAGAGACGCATGTATTAATATACCTCAGTAATAATTTATTTTATTTATTTATTTTACATTTGTTGACCGGGCTAGTCTAACTGGATATATGTCCATTTTCAGTAGAGGCCCAGAGAGAACAGCTCCAAGCATAGCCAGTGAGATAAAATACATTATATGCAGTAGTAACATGATTTGCAGTACATTATTTAGATTATAGATAAAACTTATACAGGGATATACATAAAAAGAAAATTTATACAGAGTTCTTTAGTAAGGCTTAGGCTAAGATGTAATACAGTAAACAATCATAATATAAAATTAGTTTTCTTTTTTTTTTTTTTTTTGCGCCTGGTTTACAGATGTACAAACTTATGTTTACATCTAGTGTAGGGGAGGGCTAGCACTTTAGAGTAAGTAAACGCTTATAGAGTTCTAAGAAGGAAATCTTGTTAAATACTATTTAGAGGTTAGCTTACTAGTTAACACCAGTAGGTGTCAGACTGACAGAGCAGAGAAGTATAGGGAGAGCAAGATGGGGAAGTGAGATATTAGTCAGGGTTTGAGCAGGGACATAGCCAGTGTGTTTTAAGATATTCTTTAAGATATTTTTTGAAAAGCAGTGTGAAAGAAAGAGTTGAGAGTTCATTTGGAAGCTGGTTACATGTTTTTCCCACTGTGTTAGTGAATAGTGAGTCCCCAGCCTTGTTGTTTGATTTAATAGTGGAAACTAGGAGCTTATTAGCTGAGCGTAGAGCTGCAAGATTTTTGTATGGGGAATCAGATTAGTGAGAGCTAGTGCGTTCTTAGGGTGGTAAAGGATCTTTTGGGTGATAATAAGTTGTTGACAAAATAGTTGGTTCTGCAGTTCTAACCATCCCAGTTGTTTGAGGTTGTGGCAGTGGTGGGTTCTAAATGGGGCGTCAGTGGCAAATCTGGCAATGTTATTATAGCTGGTTGTGAGTTTGCTAAGGTTATTTGTAGATAGATTGGTATAAATGGCAGAGGCTAAAACAGGGTAGAGATAAGGTGGGTCTAGGCAATAGTATATCTAGCTAATGGTGTAAGGAAGGGTTTGATTCTATAAAGGGAGCCTAGTTTTTTGTTGACAGATTTTATAGTAGTATTAATATAATCATTATAGCTGAGGTTGTGGTCTATTGTAATTCCTAGGAGTCGGGTTGTAGTGTCTGGAGATATGCTAGTTCCATTGTTAGAGGTTACTGTGAAATGAATTGGTGGTGACTTTGGGTAAGAGCAAAAATTAATAGTTTTGCTTTTTTGGGGTTCAGGAAGAGGCAATGTTGCTTGAACCAGTTTTCACCAATACTAAATACTGTTTCGGTGAGGGTCTGGAGTGATGTTATGGACTTGGCAGTGCATATTAAAGCAGAATCATCTGCATATTGTATGCAGATGGCTTGTGGAATTTTGGCATTTAGATCATTAATAAAAATTGAAAAGAGAAGAAGGCCTAAAATAGAGCCTTAATGTACTCCAATGTTAACAGGGAGGGGTGTAGATAGACTGTTATCCCAGATCACTGCTTGCTGTCTGTTTTCTAAATAGGATTTAAACCAAAGTAATGCCTGTGGGTCAAGTGATAGGGCTTTTAGTATATCAATAAGTAGGTGATGGTTAACCATGTCAAAGACTTTTGAAAGTTCAATAAATAGTGCAGAGGAAAGGGAGTTATTATTACAATTTTTGTTTATACAGTCAGAAAAGGATAGCAGGGCAGTGGTTTTACTATGGAATGGCCTAAATCCATGCTGTCAGTTAGCAAGTAAATTATTGTGGAGGAGGTAGTCAAGTAGTTGTTGGTGGATGCATTTTTCCATTATTTTAGCTATTGGAGAGAGTAGGACAATTGGTCAAAAGTTAGAAATCTCAGTAGAAGTACCACCCTTATGTAAAGGGATGATATGGGAGACTTTCCAGATGGAAGGGATTGTGCTTTCTGTAATTTTTCTATTTATAAGGATGGAAATGGGACAGGCAATGACATTAGCTGCTATTTGTAGGTATCCGGCTGGTAGACAGTCAGCTGAAGGGGTGCATGGTTTGAGTTTCTGAAGGAGGGTGCAAATGAGGGACGTAGGTACTGGTTGTTTATGAAAAGAAGGAACTGGGCTATTCGTGGTGATTGAAGGGCTAGTGCTGACAGGAGGTAGTGCATTACCTAGAGTTTGAATGGCTTCAGTAAATAGTTGTTGAAGGCATCAGCAATTTGATTAGCGTTATTATGGCTGATACCTGATGGGGCTGGAGTTTTAACATGCCCTGGCTGAAGTAGTTTGACCAGAACTTTTGAGGTTTTTGCTGGTGGGTTTGTTGGAGGTGAAAATAAAAGCTTTTTTTGTCAAGCAGAATTGCTTTTTTGGTGGCATTTCTTAACTGTTTAAAGTAAAGGTGGTCTGATAGGTTTTTCGAGGCTTTCCGTCTGGCCCAAATTTTATTACGTAGGAGGGTCTTTTGTCTAGTTTCTTTTGTGAGCCATGGGGCAATTTTGGTCTTTATTTGGGTAGACCGAGCTGGGGCATGGTAATCTAGAATTTGTAGGAATTTTGTATTAAAGTAGGATACTGCTTCATCAAGTTGAAGATGATGTAGTGGTGACCAGTCACATGCCTTAAGTTCATTTTGGAAGCTCTCTGGAAAAAAATGTTTTTTAGAGCGTGAGGTTTTAAAAATATTAGAATTTGGGCTATGGGTTTTTTGTTTAATTAATTATGTAGATTAGAGTGTGGTCACTGATGTCATCTGGAAGGGTACCTGGTTTATATGTGTCAGGATGGCTGTTTATAAGGATCCAGTCTAGGGTGGTTTCCTTACCGCTCGGTTTATGGATTCTAGTAGGGGTGGTTATTATTTGGGAAAACCTGTATAGATTAGGGGAGCTACAGGTGGCCCAGTCTATACTAAAGTCACCTAGCACTATGGTTTCCTGAGGTAGGTGAGTAGACAGGCAACTGAGGATGTTTTCAAGAGTATTGATATTATTTCCAGGGGGGAGATAGGAGCAAATCATGTAAATAGATTTACAGTTGTTGATTTGAAGTTTAGCAGTAAGGGTTTCAGCATTAGTATCTGAGGGTAGGTGCACATTGAAGGATGTAACTTGAAGGTCTGATTTATAGAGAATGGCTACACCCCCACCCTTTTTAGTTTTGCGGTCACATCTCAAGATATTATATCCAGGAGGGGTAATTTCCTGGTCTTGAGTTGAAGGCTTTAGCCATGTTTCTGTAATACAAAGGGTATTGAATGAATGCACTTCTAAGAGTGCATAAAGGTGGGTGATTTTATTGTTAATGCTACGGATGTTGAGGTGGGCTCTCAGGAGAGAGTTAGAGGGCCTTATTGGGGTAAAGGTAGTATGAGAAGACTGGTTGTATGGGTCACTGGTAATTTTATTATTGGGGCCAGGGTTTGGATGAATATCATCATCTAATAGGCGGTGTTGTTGAAATCTTTGTATAATCTTTAGAATTTTGTGATAGTTATTTAGAGTTTTCTTGTCTTGGAAGTAAATAACACGGGTAGATCTATGATACTTTGGAAGTATATAGATAGAAGTGGAGGTTATGTTTATGTGGTTGAGTGAGTTTACATGAGAAACTGGTTGAGTTTACTTGTAGGGATGGTAATGTTCGGTAAGTGAATAATGTTCATAGGTGGTTAGAGTATAGGGTATAGTTAGAGAAGCTAGAATAGTAGTTAAGAGTAATTGGTTTGTGTACTTAGTCTTCTGTATTGAGGCCATTAAGATGAGAAGGATAGTAGGTAGATTAAGCTGGGGGAAAGAGTATACTATAGGCTAATATAAAGGTGGCAGTAGGAGAGAAAGCTGTATATAGATATCCTAAAGGATGATTAGAGTGGGAAGGGTAGGGAGAGGACATATAAGGTGTGAAGTAGCTTTAAGGAGTAGTAGGAAGTGGAGGTGGGGCACTTAATTAGAAGACGTCACTGATAGGGTGTTGACGGGAAGGGGTGTGGTTGCAGAGGTATGAGGTAAGCTGCACTGGGGGTGGGTGGAAATTGGGGGTAGGATAGGGGAGCGGAATGAGCCCGCAGGGCGAATGGTGTGGGTAGGAGCAAGTAAAGGAAGAGCTACCAGAGACAATCAGTGAGCAGCTAATACCTGAGGTAACTCTAGGGGGATCCAAGTGAGTGGGTAGTCCTAGTACAACTAATAGAGTTATAACGGATAGAGAGGAATAAAATGTACTTTAGCTAAGTAGTAGGAGAAATAATAGAAACAGTCAGAGCTAAGAAACTAGACTGTAGACTATAATGTAATCTGAGAGTAAAAGGATATGGGATACAGCACAAGCCTAGTGTAGTATGTCACCATGCAGACAAGAGGTGAGTTCCAGTAAAGCTAGTGAAGTATAGAAAGCTAAAAAAGAAGGAGCAAAGAAGAGAGGACTAAATTCCTAGGGGATAGAGCTGGGTATGGCTGCTGGGTACCTGGTTTCACGAGTTTGACTGAAGCAGACACTAGTTTAATTTAGGATTATTTAAAAACAAATACAGCTACACAATTTAGTCAAGGGGTGAAACATACTTTTCTTAAATCCTTTGGAAGTTGGGAGTAAGAGTAATGGCCAACAGGTTTCTTCCGGGAAGTAGTAGAGTCAGCTGAACTTATTTGTAGTGGTCCTTACAGACCAGGCAGGACGGTTCTCAGATCCTACTGCAGGCTAGGCAGTTAAGTTTTCTTAAATCCTTTGGAAGTCGGGAGTAAGAGTAATGGCCAACAGGTTTCTTTAGGGATGTAGTAGAGTCAGCTGAATTTATTTGTAGGGGTCCTTACAGACCAGGCAGGATGGTTCTCAGGTCCTACTGCAGGCTAGGCAGTTAAGCTTTAGCAAAGACAGAGTTGTAGGCATTTCATATAAGGCTAACAGCCAAGGAAGAAAGACTTTAGTTTAGTGGAGTGTCTGTATGGCAGCTACCAGTGTGTCCTTATTAAAAGATGAAACATGGCTGCTGGAATCTGCTTGTTGTTCTACTATAGGGCTGAAAGGTATCTAAAAAAAAAATGAAATCCAGATGCTGCAGCTGGACTGTCATCCATGCCCCAGATGAATCTGAAAATTGAAGCCAAAGTACATTGTTTAGATATTTGCCTCAGTAATCATAAAACTAATGCTTGCAGTCCATGGCATTTATTCCTTCTACAATTATTGTACTAGTACACTATTGCTCATTGTCCATAGATACTAATTTCTTCCTTTACAATGGTATATTTGTATTGAACGGGGTATTTTTCCAACTCCATTCCTTCCATCAGGGTCACATGGATTTCAGTTGGTTGTTCTGGTAAAACACATCTCAGTGTGGCAAGCGATAGCTATTTCTACATATGTTGCTTAATCAACTGCTTTGCTTGCAGTATACTTTCTGCTGTGTTATAACAGAGCTATAAACTGGCAAGATGTAAGGCATATTGGGATGTGATATTAAAAGTTAATCAGTGGTCACTGAGGGAACTGGAGGCACATAACAGACCCACCTCTCTCAGGTATAGTCTTAGCCTTAGTCAGGAAGGTTGCAAAGACAATCTGAGGGAAAGAGACTATTCTCTGCTTGAATCTAGAGTCCCATAAAGTATGCTAAATAAAATTGGTGTGATGCTGCCTGCAGCACTGTGTTATTGCCTGTAAACTTTGTGAATAGCTTGAATATAAGATATTACTGAAGTTGTATGGCTTTTGGCTAAAGTAGTTGTATATTTAACAGCTTTGAAGAAAGAGACAAGGGGAATGGAATGTCATACAGATGAACTAAACAGGTATTTTCCTTTAATTTTTAAATAGGTTCATAGGTTCATAGGTAGGTACTAGGCTATTGGCCCTAGGGCCTATACAAGCCTAGCCAAAAAGGTACTATGGCTTTTGCCTCCCAAGAAAATTATTGTCCTGTGCCCCTGTTGAGCAGAACCACAGAGGTGATCCCCGGGATGAATTTCCTATTTCCCATCCAATCATCAAGAATTTCTTGAAGAGTGCTAATGAGGAGCTTTGTTTGATATAGATAGGAAGTTTGTTCCAGAGTATGCAAAGTCTCTGGGACAAGAATCTATCACTCCAGAATGTTCTGTTTATTGTGGTGACAAGGTTTAGGTCCCTAGAGCATGTAGCTCAGAGGAATTGGGATTTCTTTAAGTGGAGCATGTCTAACAGCTCTGGGTTTGACATAGCTTTGTATGTTAGGCAGAGATCTCCTCTGAGTAGGCGATATGCAATGAAGTAAAGTTGGAGTTTTTTGAGACGGTCTGCATAGGGTATCTGTTTGAAGCCGGTAACTCTCTTTGTGAGGTATTTCTGTGGCCTTTCCATTTGTTGTAGATGTCTTGTGAGGTACATACCAAAAGGGGCACTGTACTCTATAATGGGTCTAATGAGTGACGAGTAGAGGGGAACAATGACCTCTTTTTTCCTGGATGAGAAACCTTTGTGATGAGGTGTGCCACGTAGAAGGATTTCCTGACTACTTTGGTTATGTGATTATCAAAGGAGAGACTAGTGTACACCTGTGTCCCAAGGTCTCTTATCACACTTTCGGTGTTACGTAGACTGCCACCTATGTAGTAGCTCATGGGTACAGAATTTTTTTACCAAAGGGAATGACAATGCACTTTTTGGCATTTAGCTTGAGGCCATAGCTTTGACACCAGATATCTGTCTTAGTGAGACCCTTTTGTAGGATGTCCACATTATTAAGAGTTTCAATTATGGCTCCTAGTTTGCAGTGTGGGTTCTGTCAGTGAGCCAGTTGGCAACCCATCTTGTGACATAGGGATTTATACCTAGTTTAGTGAGGTTATCTATAATTCCAGAGTGGGGGATGGTGTCAAATGCCTTGGCAAGATCTAGATAGGCTGTGTGAACCACCCTACCCTTGTCTATGGTTTTGATGACTTCTTCAAAGAGGTCTATCAGGTTTAGGAGACATGATCTGCCTTTTACAAAACCAAACTGGCTGAGGTCTAAAGTCTGGAGATTACCAATGTCTTTGTTTATAAGTTCCATGATGATACATTCCATGGCCTTGCAGACCAGGCTCGTTAGGCTAATGGGGTGGTAGTTCCCAGGGTCCGTGGTGGCTCCCCCTTTGTGGAGTGGGATAACCGTTGCTATGCGCCATTCAGTGGGCTGAAAGCCTGAGGTGAGGCTATGATTGAACGTAGTTGTTAGGTGGGGTGCCAGTTCATTCTGTAGTTCATGCAGAACGCAGCCTGAGATGTTGTCAGGTCCCATGGATGCTGTGTTCTTGGCCTCGGAGAGTGTGGTTTTTACCTGTGCAGCCATGATTACAGGAACTTTGCATTCTTCCAGTATAGAGATGGGCCCTTTAGGGGGTGAGAGGAGGGTAAAGTTAGCACTGAACCTATCTGCCAGGATGTTGGCAATATCAGTTGGTTCTGTATGTTTAATGCCATTGTGCTATAACTCGAGCAGATCTGAGTGTTGCCATTGAGATTCTTGACATAGCTATAGAATGCTTTATGGTTGTCTTTAGAATCAGTGGTGGTTTTGTTTTCGTAACTAGCTTTGGAGGATTTTATGAGGGATCTCAGCTTCTTACTGAGGCTGACCAGGGTATTCCTCCAATCATGGGATTTTACTCTTCTTTGCAACAGTTTCTTTTTTCTGTTATAGAGTTTATGGCAGGGGACCACCAAATTGGCTTCCTTATTTTGGAGGATAGTATCTTGGTTCTGTTAGGGATAGCATGATCCATGCACTTGTGTAAGTGCTTATAAAGTGCATTTGTATAGGATTCAGCAGTCGTACCTCTATTGTCCATCTGAGTGGGTGTCATGAAGTTTGCCACTTCTGTCATAAGAAGTGTGAAGCTGGCTTTGGAGAATTTTTTTACGGTGGTTTCCCTAATAAGGTGAGGGCAGGATGTGGATGTATAGGCTGATTAGCTTGTGGTCAGATCTGACCAAAGAGGAATTGACCTCTGGTGTGGAATACCGGTCGCCCGTGTTGGTAATGACCAGGTCTAGGATATTGCTGCCCCTGGTGGGGGTGTGGATAAGTTGATCCAAGGCGTTGGAATTTATGAATTCCAGAAAACGTTGAGCAAAAGAGTTGGTACATGAGTAGTTTTTCCAGTTAATGATGGGGTAGTTGAAATCACCCATTTTTAGAGTGTTGGGTTGTACCCTAATGTTTTCCAGTGTATCAAGAAATGAGGAGTTGGAATCCTGGGGCATGGTGGGGGATCTGTAGCAAATTACAATTTCGATTGCGGTCTTGCCCAGAGTTAGTTGCACTTGGATAATCTCAGATGCATTTTACTGAGCAACTAGCCTGGAGGTGTGGATATCCTTAATGAATATGGACATGCCTCTGCCTTTAGTGTTTCGGTCCAGTTTAGATGGCCGAATGGTGTGGTATGAATTATAACTTTTTAATGCAGGGGTGCTCTCTGGAGCCTTGAACCAGGTCTCTGTCACTGCACAGATGTTGATGTTCTCCATTTTAAGGAGTGCCTCGAGTGAATTCTAGCATTGAGTAGCATTGCCCTCAGATTTTGCTTGCTTGTACCTGTTATACTGGTGAATTTGTCATTTGAACCTTGCCTAAAAAAGGCACTATAGGGGTGGCAAGAGCCTTAGCCAGTATCCGGAATCCCAAGAGCGAGAGGTGCAGTCCATCTCTGGCAAAGGATTATGGTCTGTCGATCATGTAATCCCAGGCAGACAGATACTGGATCCCCTTAGAATGACATCTGAAGCTTAGCCAATTGTTGAAGTCAGTCATTTTGTCCGTGTACTGTGGTATCATTCTGGGTGATGGCAGGATGCTACTCAGCGCTAGGGTCATACTTGCCTGGGCTACAAGATCTGAGTGCTCCTCCATGTCTCTTTTCATGTAGTCCAGGGAGGTACATCTCAGGTCATTCACACCAACATGGGCAATGACAGAGTCATATTTGTACTTGTTGTGTAGTGACATGAGTGTGTACGTTATGTGCATTATGTACATTAGTCCTAAACACTATTATCAATTCTAAAGCCTAGGAAAGGTGATGTTAGCATTGGAAAGTCATTAAAACATTGACAAACTGACCTTGGGTTCATTGATCCTGAAATGTTGACAACAAACCTTGAAATGTATCTAAAAACCTAAAATACTGGGGTTCAAATCTTTGGAGTTCCCAAGTATCATCATGCAGCTTTTTCTGTAGGAGCATAGAAACTTATTGAGAATGGCATGGCTGTAAAACAAAAACAAAAAAAAGAAAGAAAGAAAAGAAAACAGAAAACTAGTTTTTTTCTTACAGATTTTCAAAACTGTCAGATATAAGCTCTTTCAACCATCACCCCCAAAGATGCCTGAGTTTTCTGTGAATATCTCTTAGGTAACTCTCAAAATACAAGGTAGTTTTATAATATTTCATGTCCATCCCTTTCTCCATCAAAATTTTTGATTCCAGAGTGAAACCATTGATCCTTCACAAAAATCACATGATGCTGTTCTATTTTGTGATTTTTAAAGTGTCAGCACTTTCCATGTATCTATTTTTACATTTAATATAATTTCCAGTTACAATCCTGATACTAAAGATACATAGTTTTGAAAAAAAAAATGAAAATTATACTGTTTGCTGATGTTTTAAATTCACTCTCCACTCATTAATTATGCAAGACCTCATGTTTTCATACTCACAAAATGATGTGAAGAGGACACTGATCATGACATCAGCAAGGCATTCTGGGTAATCAGCTGTAACTTATTTCTTTAATACAGCAGTTACTTACTTGGATAGAGGGTGCACTGCTATGACATTACATGTGCTAATTTTCAACATAAACTGTCCCATCTGCAAGACATACTTGACAACCTATCTTTCTTCAGCATAAGACTTTCCAGTTACTGCAATTAGTATTGAAATATAATACCCTATACACCAATTTAGATAGTAGGTCATTGTGAGATTAGTCTTTCATGATATAATAGCAGAAATTCTCATCTCCAAAACAAAATTCAATGGGTTGTATTTATCAACAAAATAATTTAATGCACTTCTTACATTAAAACTGTACAGTTTGGTAATGAATATGGTAAGAAGTTTATTTTCTATCTCCAAAGGTTTGTTACTTCAGAAAGCACAGACAGACTCCTTAAAGCACATAATTCCTCTAACACTCAACAAGCCTTAAGTGACTCATTACTAAAGTTAAGTGCTTAGCTACTGGCACTTTTTTCTAATTAAACAAACCCTTAGAAGAAAAATATGCAATGTTTGATTGGACTTAGACTAGTTCTTCAAGCATCTAAATCAGTTGTCCTTGTTGTTTGAACACTGCCCTGTCCTTACTCATTTTTCATATAATCACCAAAGGTCTCGTGGCCATCTTCTCTCATTTTGTAAATGATATGACAATTCTATGCCAAATCTTTGGAGTACACTGACCCATCAATGAATGTTCATCAGTATTGAGACAGTCATATTTAAGCACCACTTTGGAAATCTTCCTCCTCAGGCTTCTTCATCTATAGAATAAATGTTTGGTGTAGGATAATAGGATTTTAACTGAGCCTTGAGACCATTTCCAGTCATAACAGTGGTGAATTTATGAATATTCATGCAGTTGTTCAGCTCCTTTTTAAAGTCACTGCATCTCACAGTTTATCTTGGAAGGACATTTGTTCCATTGAAGGTGTAGGCACTATGTGATAAAGCTATCCTCTGTCTTCATCTTACTTATTTGTTGGAGTAGATCTAGATGTCTAGCCTTAGTGTTAGCTGGGCTGTTTGATCTATGTATGTGTAAGAATTCTTGGACAACTGGATCCTTATAACCCTATAAGGAAGACAAGTATCCTCAAATGAAAATATATGAAAGTGACTATAGGGTTAAAGCCTCCAGTCTTTTTCTGCAATTCACATCTTTTAGGCCTTCAATCTTTTGAGTTTCAAACCTCATGGGTCTTTCTGTTTCCTTGATATGCTTAATAAGGTTCATCTCAAAGGGAGAATTATACTCAGTAATGGGTCTAATCAAAGCAACAGCCTGGTTAACCCGATCAAAGAAGTTCATAAGATTCATCAGTCAGGATCTGCACTTGACAAAGCCATACTACTGGAGGTCATATATTTTAAGAATTAGGTTTATTTATAATATGTTCCATGGCATTGGATATATGACTGATTAGGCTGATGACCTGTAATTCCCAGGATTTGTGATGTGGCTGTCCTTGTAGACTGCCATATTAACAGCTGTGCACCAAGTCTCAGGTTGAAGAGGTTATGGAGTGAGTCTGACAGTGCTTATTTAGTGCTAATAATTAGAAAGGTGGGTATGTTGTCAGGCCCCATGGATGTGGCATTCTTCATTTTGGACAGTACTTTCATTCCATGCTGTTTCATGATAGTTGTTACCTTGATTCCATTAGGGATAAGTAGGTTAGGAAAAGATGTGTTTAGGGTGAAGTTGATAATGAATTTATTAACCATGTTGGCAATATTCATTTGATCATAATAGTTAGTAATATTATGAATAAGATCAAAGCAATGATGAGTGTTATTTCTTATTTTTCTGATACAACAAAAGAAAGATTTCTAGTTATCTTTGGCTTCTGTTCCTAGTTTGAGTTCATTTGATATCTTCATTTTTCATATGTTCTTGTTCAGTTGCTTATGTAGTTGTTTGATGTTTTCCTTAATATGGAAGTAGTATGTTATGCCACATATATTTAGTAGTTTCTTACTTTTTATTACGTTGTTTGTTAATGCTTGAGGACCATTACACTGGTTTGCTTTTAGACCTTCCTATTTGCTTGGATCTAGTTAGGACTGTCAAGTTAATGCATTTGTGTAGATATGAATCTATTCACAACATCATCATTGTGGGTGATACCATTATATTCAAATTTACAGGCTTTGTAATAGAATTGTATCAGATCATCCTGGTACAAAATCTGGGTTAATTAAAAAAATCAGGAGCTGATGATGCAACTAGAAGCTGTATAGGTGATTCAGAAATGAGGTAATCAAAAAGTATAACTGAGACATAGACTGTTTTCCTAAGAAGAAACTAAAGAAGTTTAGAAAAACAAAACATTTTGCCATTAGATTTGCATGCTTGGTGTAAATTCCATATCCCACCCTGACTTTGCCATTTAGTTTAATAGAGTTTAGTGCAGTGCACCTGCACAATTTGTTGATAACTCTTCAGGATATCTGGAGATCATGTACAGACTCAAATCTCTACCCTTCCCATAAAACTGTTCAGCCTCTTAGGCCAATTACTGAATGCAGCACATCTTTTTTTTCCTTTGTTTGATGTACTGACCATCAAATTATAAGAAAATTGCTAAAGGTCAGCTCTTCATAAGGTAACCCTTGGGATAGTATTTTCCTAAATTCTTTAAAGTGATGTTTGGTCTCTTTTTCTAGATGAAATATCTTATCTTTCTTACCCCATTTGCATCATTCTTGCTAAGTGAAAACATACCAGAAGCATTGTCTTCCTCAAATGTGCAACTTCATTATCTTTACGCAGCTTCTTTAATATCTCCCAAAAATGTAAACTCAGCAAGAAATTTGTTAAAACTGTCTTGTTCCAAACTTTCCTTATGATAGCATGGCAGCCAACATAGTATGAGGAAAAGTCACAGCACAGTTTCAATTCTAATCTCCCTTCATTTACTACAAAATGGGAGCAGAATCTCTTACTTACGCAATGTTTATTGATCTAAGCAAAGTCTTTGATTTAGTATTCCAGGGCTTTCCATAGTTGTAAGAGGTTGCATTTCATGGCTTAGGCAACAAGAATATTTGGTATTTCTCAAACTACCTGAATTAAGTATGTGGTGCAGACTGATTTGTCCTGCTTCACAATTTTATTTTTCTGCTTTCAGGGCTCAAGAGCAGCTAGCTGTATTTAATGGTGGGACACAGGGGTTCTTTTTTAATGGAAGCTCACTCATTCTAACTGCTTGCCCACAACTAGTGGATAACAGACAAGTTGTCTTTCTTTAAGTATAACAAATAGTCAAAATTAATTTCTTAAAACTGACTTTCTTAATTTTTAGGGTTTATCCATTTTGGTTCTTATGCTGCTACACAATTTTCAGATAAGGATTTAACTCTTGGTGTGGTCTAATTCTCTGTATAGTTTATGTTTTTGTCATAGGTTGCCTTCAGCTCTTGAAGCTTCCTCAATTTACAAAAAAAAAAAGAAAGAAAAGAAAAATATGTATAAATATCTCTGATCATTTAGATTTGCAAGCATGCTCTCTCAGTATGCTTTTCTTCTGTTTTGAGACCCACTCATACTGTGCCTGGCACCTGTGTTCATTTGGACTTGTTTGTTTTGTGGTTTTATTAGTGTTCTTGTTTTGTGTTGGTTTATGCTGTTATCTACATCTTTTACTCACATTAGTTTCAGGGCTATGTTGAGTTTCATTTCAGCTGCACATCTTTAATGATCTACACCCTTTGAATTCATCTTAGCTGTCATTGTTTTTTTTTTTTTTTCACATCTTAGTGGGATTCACTTTTTCAGTTCATTTTACATTTATTTGTTTGGCTCACACCTGATAATTTCTTCTTGCCTAAGTTTTAGTGGGATTTCCCTCACAGCAACCCATTCTATCAAGGTCATTAACTTTTCCCAAAAATTGTTTTGTGCTTACAGTCCACCAAAATGTCATTTGTGTATGGTGGATAAGGGAATCAGTAGGCAATCTCCTCTTTACCACATTGTTTCTTATATAACAATAACAATAATAGTGATACTAATCCTAAAGTGTATGTAGATGAATGATATGAATTAACCTAGCTTGTGAAAAGTTGTTTAATTGCATTGTGCTTCACTTTGTGAGGGACAGAAAGAAATATTAGTCAAAACTGAGATCTTCTCCTATACTGAGGCATCTCTTAGGGATCTTGCTTCTAAATTCCCCTCATTCATAAATTGATAAAAAAAATAAAAATATAATACACGCACACACATACACAAACATACATAAATATAAATAAATAAATATATATGTATATATATATATATATATATATATATATATATATATATATATATATATATATATCTACAAATAAAAAACTGATGCTGCCAACAGACGTAGACCATAAAACAAATCTTTAATTAAAGTAAATAAAATACAGACAGATAAGCCCTTTCGTGTTTCACTGAACCCTTCCTCAGATCTGCCATTGTCAAATAAAATCTTACTTAAGTAAGAAATCACAACCAATCAAAATTGCGTTTATGGACACTGCCCATCATATAAGCCTGTCATGTTGTTCTACAGAGCTTCTGCCCCTTAAGAAATGGTTTTAAAGGTATATTTGCAGTATGTTCTGGTGATGAAATTCAATTATCCATCTCATCTCATTCTGTTTGGTGCTCAAATTAATATCATCCCCTCTGGCATTATCCAAACTAACTTGTAATGCCATAAAACACAAATGATGACCATTATTATCATTGATATGTTTAAACAAAGTTTTCTTTGAATCATGTAGTCTAATATCACTGACATGTTTCGATATATGTTCTTTAAAATATCTATCAGTCTACCCTACACAAAAACATGTACATAACTGGCATAATGCTATACAAACCAAGTGTTTTGTCTTACAATCCACATAAGTGTGGCATTTATACTTTTTGACACTCCTGGGATGTGTGAACTCATTAACTCATTAACTCATTAAATGTTGTGATGTACTCACAACAAGTACATAGCCTGCATGGAAATGTACCTATTCTGCCCGAAAGAGGAGGTGTCATCTTGTTAAAGGTATGACAAAGCATTTGTTTCATGTTCTTATTTCTGCCATATACAAAAAAGGGACCCGAAAGCATTTATCTGTCTGTATTTTATTTACTTTTATCAAAGATTTGTTTTATGATCAATGGCCTGGTGGCAGCATCAGTATTTTATTTGTATGCTTTTTATGTTTTATAGTGCTGGCCTTTACTTATATATATATATATATATATATATATATATATATATATATATATATATATATATATATTTTGGCTTTTCCCAGTTAGGGGTCACCACAGCAGATCACCTTGTCCACTCATGATTGGCAGTAGAGTTTTTCAGTGTCAAGTTGCCAGCCCAGCACCCAAACTTCCACAGAAGGCACACACATGCATGCACTCACTGGGGATCGAACCGGAGAACCTCTTGCTGTGAGGCGGTAACACTAACCTGCTTTGGTCAACAGTGTGTTTGGTCGACATCTGTTTAATTGACTGCATTTGATTGACTATACAGAGACATTGTAAGATCAGCAATTCCAGGATCGACAACGAAGATGACCGACAGTTGAGAATCCTGACGCTGAGAACACCGACATGTCAAACGAGCGCTAGTGGGTAAGTATGCGGTAGTGATGGATGTCAGAGTTAGGGTGCTGGTAAGCTAAGTGTGTGATAGCCATGGTCTGTAGGATTAGGGGCGGGTTAAGTGAGTTAGGGTTAGGGTGCAGGTCAGGTGAGTGTGCGATCGTAAAAGATGTTAGGGATAGGGGCAGGTTAAGTGAGTTATGGTTAGGGCACAGGTTAGGTGAGTGTGCGATAGTGATGGAACTTAGGGTTAGGGTTTGGGTTAAGGTTATTGCACAGATAATTGTGTATGTAAGGTTTTTGGTGTGCTTGTGTTGTGTGTGTGCTTTTTGGACAGGGGATTTGTTTTGTTTGTTGAGTGTCGGGATTGTGGTTTGTCGGGTATGTGACGTTTCGTGTTTCTGAACTTTCGGTTTTGTGGTGTCAGTGATTTCTTTGTCGGTGTTTTAGCATGTCGGTATTGTCAGGTAGACCCAGGTAGACCCATAGATATATATATATATATATATATATATATATATATATATATATAAAATTGGGTCTAGGTTACAACGTCGACAGATGAGAAGACCGACAGCAAAATCACGGAGAACACCGAGATGGGGAAAGGATGTATGTTGGCGGTCTGTAGGGGTAGGGGTGGGTTAAGTGAGTTAGGGTTAGGTTAGGTAAGGGTGCAGTAGTGAATGTTTTGGGTTAGTTAAGTGAGTTAGGGAATGTTTTGGGTTAGGGGGTTAAGTGAGTTAGGGTTAGACCGAAGTTAGGTAAGGGTGCAGTAGTGAATGTTTTGGGTTAGGGGCGGTTAAGTGAGTTAGGGTTAGTTAGGTAAGGGTGCTGACGGACCTTAGGGTTAGGGTTTCGGTTAGGGTAGTGGATAGTTGTGCATGTAAGGTTTAGTGTTTGTTAGGATTTAGGTGTGCTTGTGTTGTGTGTGTGGTTTTTGGTCAGGGAATTTGTTTTGTTTATTGGTTGTTGTGATGATGTGTTGTGTGTGTGTGTGGTGTCGTGTTTGTGAGCTGTCGATGATGTGGTGTCGGTGATGTCGTTGTCGATGTTGTGTGCTGTCGGTGTTATAACCTAGAACCATAAAATTATATATATGTATAAAATAGACAAACACACACACACGCACATAGATTTTATATATATATATATATTTTTATATATATATATATATTTTTTTTTTTTTTTCCCTCCTCCTAATCGTAACGCTTGTTTCTGTTTTCAGGAGAATGGCCTAAGTACAGGAGCTGAGGTATTGACATCTGAAAACTATTACTTTTTTTAAGGATTTTCCCCTGGACATGGTAAAGAATTTAACTGAACCTTCTCAGCTTACTGTGGAAAGGGACAGGCATCAGTTATTCAATGCAATGACACATGAAGAGGGTCCTGCTCCAAAGAGAGTGTAGAAAAAGACAACAAAGGATCTTTTTCTTCCATTTCCAGTTGAAAGGGCAATATTTTTCAGTTCCTGCAAATAATGGGCAACAAATGAGTCCTCATTTCTCTAGGGAAGGAGTGTCGATCCAAATAGGTGAATACTTAAAGAATTTTATTGATGCCAGAAAGATAAATACAGGTTATTCAAATT